>NC_074695.1:12732135-12851485 GCF_029448725.1 Salvelinus fontinalis
GGGAAGAGTGTCCTGTGACTCCTGGCAGACTGAGGGGAAGAGTGTCCCGGGACTCCTGGCAGACTGCGGGGAAGAGTGTCCCGGGACTGGGATTTGATCTCTGATCCCCTGGGTGAGCCACCAACAGCACAATACCACCCTTCTCTCTTTAGCTCTCACCTCTAACCCCCCACCTCTCTCTCTCTCTCTCTCTCTCTCTGTCTCTGTCTCTGTCTCTGTCTCTCTCTGTCTCTGTCTCTCTCTCTCTCTCTCTCTCTCTCTCTCTCTCTCTCTCTCTCTCTCTCTCTGTGTCTCTTCTCTAACCCCCTTCTAACTGCAACTCCCCACTGGTCACAGACGTCAGTTCCAACGTCTATGTTACGTTTGGTTGAGTTGCCAACTAACGTGCATTTAACATGAAATCAACAAAAAATATCACCATGACATTGGATTTAGGTTAAAAGTTGGGTGAAAAAATTAAGCAATTCCCTTATGTTGATGACACACTACCCTCCCAATTCCCTTATGTTGATGACACACTACCCTCCCAATTCCCTTACGTTGATGACACACTACCCTCCCAATTCCCTTACGTTGATGACACACTACCCTCCCAATTCCCTTACGTTGATGACACACTACCCTCCCAATTCCCTTACGTTGATGACACACTACCCTCCCAATTCCCTTACGTTGATGACACACTACCCTCCCAATTCCCTTACGTTGATGACACACTACCCTCCCAATTCCCTTACGTTGATGACAAACTACCCTCCCAATTCCCTTACGTTGATGACACACTACCCTCCCAATTCCCTTACGTTGATGACACACTACCCTCCCAATTCCCTTACGTTGATGACACACTACCCTCCCAATTCCCTTACGTTGATGACAAACTACCCTCCCAATTCCCTTACGTTGATGACACACTACCCTCCCAATTCCCTTACGTTGATGACAAACTACCCTCCCAATTCCCTTACGTTGATGACACACTACCCTCCCAATTCCCTTACGTTGATGACACACTACCCTCCCAATTCCCTTACGTTGATGACACACTACCCTCCCTATTCCCTTACGTTGATGACAAACTACCCTCCCAATTCCCTTACGTTGATGACAAACTACCCTCCCTATTCCCTTACGTTGATGACACACTACCCTCCCAATTCCCTTACGTTGATGACACACTACCCTCCCAATTCCCTTACGTTGATGACACACTACCCTCCCTATTCCCTTACGTTGATGACAAACTACCCTCCCAATTCCCTTACGTTGATGACAAACTACCCTCCCAATTCCCTTACGTTGATGACCTTTTACATCCAATAAGTTTTCTACATTTCTAACTATACATTTGGAGTCGAAGTCTTACAATCTAATACTCGTTTTGGAAAAATAATAACTTAAATCTAGAATGGGTATAATGACCAAAAACTGCCCAATAAAACGTAACAAGTGTTTTGTTGGGTCAGTGTATAGCATGATACATGATACGGATAGGTAGTACATCTGTACTGCTGACAACTAGAGTGGATAGTAGCCTATACTAGGGTTCTAACTGAGTAGGCTTGGATTTCAGACAGGAATATGCATCAGCTGTGGTGATTCATAGTCGAGGGTCAAAGTTCAGAACAAGTGCTTTGTTGGATCGATAGGGCAATTAAGTCCATCTCCAATGGGATTCATCTTGTGCAAGATTAACCCAGGCAGTGAGCAGGCAGACATCGCAGTGAGTCAGTAGACTAAACAAAGCAAAGATCACAGACGTTTACTGATTGATATCTCTGCCCTGCCCTCTCTCTCCACACAAGAGACGCCACACAGTTCCCGCACTGGCCAAAAGTAAACAGCCACACTTTCAAAGTTTCTGAGGAAATGTTGCTTTCCTTTTTATTTTATAACAAAAGGGAGGGTATGCTACATTGTAGCTGGCTACATCGTGTCTCTATAAGATATTCTATAATATATATATACAGTAAGATTAAATGAACGTTAATGGTGCTACAGTGTCAATCTACTCCAACTCGTTGCATTTAGGCCTATCCCTTCTTGGCACTTTAGCTAGGCACAAGGGTCTTAGCTTAGCTTCAAGGGTCCAGACTCACCCTTTCCTTGGACAGGACTGCCACGAAGTGTGAAGTACTACAGTTGCAGACCCTTTGGGTGCTGGGCAGTCAACAAGAATGACAAGAATGATATCGACTTCATGAGCCCTACACAAGATTGCCAAAACAACGGGTGGAGTCACATTGACGGCAAGCTTTCCATGATTGAGGTGACAACTGATAGAAGTAAAGCTCTAGGAAGAGAAAAGCAAACAGAGGTAGTAGGAGGCATGAGGGCTCCGACCATGAGCAGTCGAGAACTCTAGTTGTCATTTGACTCGGCAGCTTGGGACAAGTGTCCCAGCTGATGCCCTCCACAGAACAGCTCCCAGAGCCCATGGGAGCTGCCCTTCGACACGGCTGCAGCTAAGCTCGCATGACCCCTCTTCAGTATTTCCTTCCCCCAATGATCTTGTCCAATTTAGCGCGAAAAATACCCTGACATTTTTTTATCCAGGCAAGTCAGTTAAGAACAAATTCTTATTAACAATGATGGCTTAACAGTGGGTTAACTGTCTGGTTCAGGGGCAGATCGACATATTTTTTCCTTGTCAACTCTAGGATTCGATTCAGCCCAATGCTCTAACCACTAGGCTACCTGCCGCCCCTGACAAGGGAAAACGTTTTTGAAATGTGGCTTGATTGAATTATACTATGCTGTAAATGTGCGGTGATTAGTTGAAATTGCTAACCTTTTTCTTGTAATGTGGTGATGGGTCCGTTTTATATGATAATATTGCGATGATTTGACTGTTTAATTCAGTGATTGGTGAAATTTGCAAGCCCTCTAATAATCTGTGTGTGTGTGTGTGTGTGTGTGTGTGTGTGTGTGTGTGTGTGTGTGTGTGTGTGTGTGTGTGTGTGTGTGTGTGTGTGTGTGTGTGTGTGTGTGTGTGTGTGTGTGTGTGTGTGTGTGTGTGTGTGTGTGTGTGTGTGTGTAGTGGAGGCGGGGAGTGGCGAGCCTCCGTCACCGTGGGAGACAGGCAGATGGGGATGGAAATGAGTAGGCAGTGAGCTCATGCTAATCTCCTCCAACAGAACACAAACACACACTTGCCTAAGCCCATCACACATCAAATGAAGCCTAATAGGCCATTCCTATTCAAATGTTCCATTTTGTCTCAGTCAGGTATTTGGCTATATAAACATTAGATGATTAGATCAGTGTTAAAAAGACCTCACTGCGAAGCATCATATCTTAAACACTTCCACCAAAACAATGTAGATTTCTTTACCTTTAAATGACTGTACTGTTGACGAGCATTTGTGATAGTGCTGTTTAATCATAATAATCATTATATTTGCAGTCTGTATGCTGCAGTGTGTGTGTGTGTGTGTGTGTGTGTGTGTGTGTGTGTGTGTGTGTGTGTGTGTGTGTGTGTGTGTGTGTGTGTGTGTGTGTGTGTGTGTGTGTGTGTGTGTGTGTGTGTGTGTGTGTGTGTGTGGCTTCCTTCATTAGACAGCCATCTGCCCCTGTGAGAGCTGCTCTGAGGAACACTATTGGCTTATAAGCTGAAAGAGGTGAGAGGGCGATAGGGGTCATCATTTTTGGAGGGAGGTCATGTGACAAAGCGCTGTCACACAAAAAGGGTCCCCGGGCTGACGAATCACAAATCACCCGCATCCAGCCATGACATGCCAATAAAGCCCCACCTTTTCTCTCTCTCTCTCTCTCTCTCTCTCTCGCTCACTCTCTCTCTCTTTCTCGTACTCTGTCTCTCTCACTCTCTCTCTCTCTCTCTCGCTCTCTTACTCTCTCTCTCTCTCGCTCTCTTTCTCGCTCTCTTTCTCTTACTCTCTCTCTCTCTCTTTCTCGCCCTCTTTCTCTTACTCTCTCTCGCTCTCTTTCTCTCACTCTCTCTCTCTCGCTCTCTTTCGCTCACTCTCTTTCTCGCTCGCTCTCTCTCTCACTCTCTCTCTTTCTCTTACTCTCTCTTTCTCTTACTCTCTCTCTCTTTCTCTCTCTCTTTTTCTCTCTCACCCTTAGCAATATGCTACCTTCTAAAACCAGCCGTTAACCAATTACAAACCCACGCAGGATTGGACCACTAGCATCATCAATTCCTAACATTTACCAATGCATCCGAATCTAAATGTTTCTGCATTTTCTTGCCTGCTTTCTTTATTGACAATTAGTCTGGAATTTCAGCTGAACTAGAGTATATGATTATTCACTACAAGTTGTATTAGTATAGTATAGTCTTATCTTACAATTGAGTCATTCATAGTGGGTGCTTAGGGCAGGGGGATGTGTCTGCGTGCCAGTGTGTGCCAATGACAAGACAGTGCCTGTAAATGGGCCACTCCTTGACGAGAGAGAGAGAGAGAGAGAGAGAGAGAGAGAGAGAGAGAGAGAGAGAGAGAGAGACGCGAGAGACACAGACAGACAGACAGACAGACAGACAGACAGACAGACAGACAGACAGACAGACAGACAGACAGCTAGCTGCATACCGGATGTGCTACTACTGTACAACCGCGGCTCGCCAAACACTGTATCTATCTTTATCTACACATACACACACACACACACAGACGTGCGAGAACGCCGGCCCCTCGTTTTCAGCCTCGTGATATACTGCGATATGAGGCCCCGAGTCAAAATTAACAGCATCCACTCCAAGGAGGGTGATGATTGTCGACTGTGAGAAAACGGAAATAGACTTGGATGTTTATCGTGCACACAAAAATACTTGATGAGACTTCCCTGTCTGGCTTAACACTAATATTATTATAGGGCATTCCATTCAGAACCAAGTACTGTTTTTTACCAATAAGTTTGGTTTGACTTTGTTTTTCATGTCGGGCATATACATGCTTCATTACACCAATAATAACCCTACATCAGATGTTCATTGATTGGCTGATGGCTGTAGAAGCTCTGAGGCGATTGGACAAGGCTGCGGTCGGTGGTTTGTATGGCAGAGCAATGTGTCTATGAATATTTCAAACCCCAAGTCATCCTGCTATCTCATTAAATAAGCAAGGAGGCCCTTGCTGCCTACGGTAATCGGCCATCAATAATAAATAGCTTGCAACAAAATAACGTCACATTATCGTTTGCATCAAAAGTGCTGGACTGATAAAAAACACACCAAGAAGAAGTCATGGGGTTCTTGTGTGCGAGAGAAACCAAAATCAGTAGCTGGGGTAATCTGCTGGCACTACTTTCACTTTGGGGAGAGGAGGGATACCCGTGGACATTAACATTTACAGGGACCTCCCCCTGTATTCTCCCCTCCTCCTCCTCTCTCCCCTTTCATTTTTCCTTGCGAGCGACATAGCACACCCGGCCCTGTTCAGTGCTCCCCAGTCACTCAGGCAGTCAGGTATATTAATGCACTCTCCAGCCCTCTTGGCCTCTGCCGCTTAAACACGTCCCCCCGGATATCCATTTTCCGTGTGTGTGGAGGAGGGGTGGCAGGCAGTGTGAGCTTCTAGAAAAGCTCACTGAGGAGAGAGGGAGAATACTATAAAGACGCATGGACTCAAACAATCGACCAACAGAGAGAGCAGCCACAGTAATAACACCAAATCACTGGGAGCTTAACATGATAATGTACTAATTATTATACTGTAACTTCCATAGATAATGCTTCATGTGTCAGAGCTACAGCCCTGTGTACTAGCCATATGAATACATAGTTGTGCAATCAAACAGAAAATGCAACAACAACAACAAAAATCCATTAGAAAAATAAACAAAGGTAACCTAGATCCCTTCTAGATCTGTTGTTTTGTCAAGTCTATCCAACAATCCGCCTTTCATATCAACAGATGTCCTGTTTGTTAGACTAACTTTAAAGCTGCAATATGTCACTTTTTGGGTGACCTGACCAAATGCACATAGAAATGTGACATATAGATATGTCATTCTCATTGAAACCAAGTCTAAACATTCTGTGTGGCTCAGTTGGTAGAGCATGGTGCTTGCAACATCAGAGTTGTGTATTCAATTCCCACGGAGGAACAGTATGAAGAAAATGTATGAACTCACTAGTGTAAGTCACTCTGGGTATGAGTGTCTGGTAAATGTAAGAAGCGGTAGAGCTGTTCTATACTGAACAAAAATATAAATGCAACAATTTCAAAGATTTAACTGAGTTCATATAAGGCCACTAGGCCATAATCTATGGATTTCACATGACTGGGAATAAGGTAGGTTTGTGGATCAGAAAACCAGTCAGTATCTGGTGTGACCACTATCTGCCTCATGCAGCCCAACACATCTCCTTTGCATACAGTTGATCCAGCTGTTGGTTGTGGGCTGTGGAATGTTGTTCCACTCCTCTTCAATGGCTGTGCGAAGTCGCTGGATATTGTCGGGAACTGGAACATGCTGTCGTACATGTTGATCCAGAGCATCCCAAACATGCTCAATAGGTGACATGTCTGGTGAGTATGGAGGCCATGGAAGAACTGAGACATTTTCAGCTTCCAGGTATTGTGTACAGATCCTTGCGACATGGGGCTGTGCATTATCATGCTGAAACATCAGGTGATGGCAGTGGATGAATGGTACGACAATGGACCTCAGCATCTCATCATGGTATATCTCTGTGTATTCAAACTGCCATCGATAAAATGCAATTGTGTTTGTTGTCCGTAGCTTATGCCTGCCCATACCATAACCCCATCGCCACCATGGGGCACTCTGTTCACAACGTTGACATCAGCAAACCGCTAGCCCACACAACACCATACACGTGGTCGCGGTTTTGAGGCCGGCTGGACGTACTGCCAAATTCTCTAAAACGACATTGCAGGCGGCTTATGGTAGAGAAATTAACATAAAATGATCTGCCAACAACTCTGGTGGACATTCCTGCAGTCAGCATGCCAGTTGCACGCTCCTTTAAAAAATGGAGACATCTGTGGCATTGTGTTGTGTGACAAAACTGCACATTTTAGAGTGGCCTTTTATTGTCCCTAGTACAAGATGCACCTGTGTAATGATCATGCTATTTAATTAGCTTCTTGATATGCCACACCTGTCAGGTGGATGGATTATCTATTGCAAAGGAGAAATGCTCACTAACAGGGATGTAAACAAATTTGTGCACAACATTTTAGATAAATAAGCTTTTTGCACATCTGGAAAATTTCTGAGATCTTTTATTTCAGCTCATGAAAACATGGGACCAACACTTAACATGTTGTGTTTATATTTTAGTTTGGTGTATGTGCTTAATTTCTATGCTTCCCGTTCACAAGTTTCATTTTGGGGTCTTTTACTTTGGGTTTCGTACACCAACTTCAAACAGCTGAAAATACAACATTTTAGATGGTACAATGATTCGCTACACAATAATTGCTTGCTTTGTCACATAAACTGAAACTAGGTGAACTATTAGTATTTTAGCAACCAGGAAATGGCGGAGCGATTTCTGCATTGTGCATCTATAAAAGGCTGTGAATTAAAATGGCTGCTGGCGGGGTGGAAATAAAAGGAATCGCCGCATTTAATTTATTCTCCCTCGCTGTTATCGCACTTTTTTCAAGATTTTCCCAGACACCACAGTCAAGCGTGTCACCTGTGATTACCTGGTTGCCTCTCGTAATAATGCGTATTGTGATGACGTGTTGACCATGTTGTGATGTGGGCCTATTGTGATTTGATTGGCCTTATGTAGGTCTATTGTCTTTGTGGTGCGGCAAATCAATGGCACATGTGGCAAAATAATTAGCATGAGCTTAACTGCTAATTCAAATAAGAAACGTAATTGACTTGCATTTGCATATCATTCAAGCTAAAAAAAAAGCAACTAACGTCCAACTTGTCAAAGGGATGTTTTCCTCTGATGTTTATCAGTATGAAATCCATGCCTTGGGTCTCAATGAGACTGAAAGCCCTTTTAGCTTAGCTTAGTGCTAAAATTCAGAGCCATTTATAACAATGTACTGTGTATACTGTATACAAATGTAGAACCATATAGAGTATTTCTCAACATACACAGGACATAACATGTACTTTTTGGTCCAATAGCCACTGTGGCAGGTGGATTTTAAAGAAATCTACCTGCCATTCAGATTTTTTCCCCCACTATAATTACACTAACAAAACACCCAAAAAATGGATGAGCATGCGTTTGTAATGTTTCTAAAACAAAACACGTATTACTGGTAAGAAATAATGTGGTATATTATTTAATCACATTTTTTGTGACCGGAGTATTTTAACCAAAATATCACAGATGGGACAAAAATGTTAACCTGCCCCTTTAAAGGCGGGAGGTTACCATGGTAACGTGACTCGGTTCATTTTGGTCCGTGTGGGATTGAGTCTGACTCGTAGAAGCATTGTCTTCTCTCTTTTTTTATTTAACCTTTATTTAACTAGTCATGTCAGTTAAGAACAAATTATTTTTTTCAATGACGGCCTACCCTGGCCAAAACCTAACCCGGACGACGCTGGACCAATTGTGCGCCGCCTTATGGGACTCCCAATCACGGCCGGTTGTGATACAGCCTGTAATCGAACCAGGGTGTGTAGTGACGCCTCTAGCATTGAGATACAGTGCCTTAGACCGCTGCACGCTCGGGAGATCTTCCCTAACAGTTGAAACTCAAACAGAGAAAAACAACCTAGCTTGTGAACAAAACTATGTAAATAGCCAAGAATCACAAGGACAAAGTCTCACTTCAGTGGACGTTCATTTCAAGAATATTAGACAAACTTTTATGCCTGTGCGCAGCGCTTCTAAAACTGAATATTTCACTCAGCTCTTCACGTGCACACGGCCCCCAGCCAAGCAGTGATGGAGTGCGAGGTGGAATAGGCTATATAAGATTACTAGTTCTTTGACTTTGTGAGATTAATTTACCAGCTATGAAACAAAACGGCAGAAATACTTTGAAAACAGCTACTGCAGTATTTATTTGACTATAAATGTGATTATACTTTACTATTTTTATTCACAAATGCGATTGGAATGTTCGCACTGTGGAGCCCTGACCACCCGCCAACGTGGTTGGTGAAAAATACATTTTACATGCAAATGCCAAAATCTAGCCGCATTTGGCAGGTGACGGGTGTTAATGTTAGGCCCTGCATACAGCTCCGCTAAACACAATAAATAAACAATCATGCAACAAGACGTTCATTGACGAGACGGTTATTTCACAACCACCCTGTGTGGTAGATACATAGATATACATAGATAGAACTGATATGAGGTCAAACGAGAAGACAGGCATCTCTGTGTCTCTTCTAGTTGTGTAGTGGAGGTGAAGGAGTGATGGAGTCTTGAGTCGCCCTTGACAGGGGAAGACCCGGCTGTCAATATCCCATTGATCCCTCAGACCCGTCAAGCTGATCTAACAAGGCAGGGCTCACTGTACTCAGACGGCACAGACTAGTCACAGTCTGCCTGTGCAGAGATTGGATTGGAGCCGGACTCATTTAGCTAAGCCCTAAGTGAATTAGTGGTTTCCTTTTTCTTGGACCATGCAGGCTTCTGGAGAATATGATCATTTTCTCTGCCATGCACAGACAAACGCACGCACAGGAATCGTTGGATGATTCCTCAGCAATCACAACAACCCTCATGACAATACAAAGCAAAAAAATCCTTCTTAAATCATTCCACATCATCACCACTACCTCAAAACTACCAGTCCATAGCTGTAATTCAGCTGTATAGAGTATTTTAATTCAGCTGCAATTGCTGCATTTTCACGACTGGAAAACCCCCTGAAAGCAGTGAAGAGGGATATTCTCTCTGTGGCCATTGATATGCATGGCTACCAGCTGTTGTGCTGTCCGCAGAGAGGGTATGGCTCTCTGTCAGAAGGCCTATGCCTTGAATATGAAACAGGACATGGCCTCTATTCACCCAGGGAGTTCACTTCCTACCCCCACCCCCCCTCCAACAAGCGACCCCTTCAGCTGGAGGCCAGATATCCCAAGGTGCACTGGGACATTTTTGGGCAGTGGAAGGGAAGTTTCAGCCCCTGCGAAATGGGGTCTGGAGCCCAGCCACACTTTGGGAGCAGTACTTTTGAAAACAACGAGGCCCCCAGACCTCCTTGCTAAAGGGCTGACTCTGCAGAGAGAGACAGAGAGGGGGGGGGGGGACCTGCCTGCTGCCTAGCTTGCACTGTACAAAATGGCATATTTTTTACACTTTCTCCACCCTTTTGAGGCTACAAACTCAGACTAGTTTTAGGGTTCGGACATTTTCAAACTAAATTGCAACTGGAGACCAAAAGCATCGTCATAAAAGTCCTTCAGATGACAGATTGAAACATCGAACACTACCTCTGGGAAAAAAAATGATGCACCCTCCTTCACAGCCTCTCTCCTTAGTTAACAACTGCTCTTTGTCTCTAAAAGCCTTCCTCGCCATCCCGGAGTGAGAATGAAACACAGAGGGAAAACAAAAGAGAGAAAGAGAGGCAAGAGCCTGAGGGGTGGAGGATTGGTTTTAACAGCGCTGCGCAGGTGTGGGTACATGCTTCATTCATGCCCATTCAGGAGGGTTGGCTTGTGTTATGGGCTTGTCCCCCCCCCCCCCCCCTCTCTCTCTCTCTCTCAGGGAGTGGCGGGTCTGGAATGCAACGTCTGTCGAAACTCTCTTGCTCCCCAGCCTAGACTAACTACTAGTCTTGTATGCTGACTTCCCCAATGTGGCTTCTGTCAAAACACCAAACAGTATCTGAAAGCCCTTCCACAGCAGACAGCAACCAACCAGCCAGCTACAGTAAAGGGCCAGACAGAGACAACCAACCAGCCAGCTACAGTAAAGGCCAAAGCAGAGACAACCAACCAGCCAGCTACAGTAAAGGGCCAGACAGAGACAACCAACCAGCCAGCTACAGTAAAGGGCCAGACAGAGACAACCAACCAGCCAGCTACAGTAAAGGCCAAAGCAGAGACAACCAACCAGCCAGCTACAGTAAAGGGCCAGACAGAGACAACCAACCAGCCAGCTACAGTAAAGGGCCAGACAGAGACAACCAACCAGCCAGCTACAGTAAAGGCCAAAGCAGAGACAACCAACCAGCCAGCTACAGTAAAGGGCCAGACAGAGACAACCAACCAGCCAGCTACAGTAAAGGGCCAGACAGAGACAACCAACCAGCCAGCTACAGTAAAGGCCAAGGCAGAGACAACCAACCAGCCAGCTACAGTAAAGGGCCAGACAGAGACAACCAACCAGCCAGCTACAGTAAAGGCCAAAGCAGAGACAACCAACCAGCCAGCTACAGTAAAGGGCCAGACAGAGACAACCAACCAGCCAGCTACAGTAAAGGGCCAGACAGAGACAACCAACCAGCCAGCTACAGTAAAGGCCAAAGCAGAGACAACCAACCAGCCAGCTACAGTAAAGGGCCAGACAGAGACAACCAACCAGCCAGCTACAGTAAAGGCCAAAGCAGAGACAACCAACCAGCCAGCTACAGTAAAGGCCAAAGCAGAGACAACCAACCAGCCAGCTACAGTAAAGGCCAAAGCAGAGACAACCAACCAGCCAGCTACAGTAAAGGGCCAGACAGAGACAACCAACCAGCCAGCTACAGTAAAGGGCCAGGCAGAGACAACCAACCAGCCAGCTACAGTAAAGGGCCAAGGCAGAGACAACCAACCAGCCAGCTACAGTAAAGGGCCAAGGCAGAGACAACCAACCAGCCAGCTACAGTAAAGGGCCAGACAGAGACAACCAACCAGCCAGCTACAGTAAAGGGCCAGACAGAGACAACCCACCAGCCAGCTACAGTAAAGGGCCAGGCAGAGACAACCATTGACAGCGTTGTTCAAGTTAGGCTCTGAGACTGAACGTTTTTACATTTCCCTTTTTTCAGCTTACCGAACCAAAAGTCTGTGCTGCTGCCTCAAAACGTGGTCGTTGGTGGAAACATAAACTGCTTGTTCATAAACCAAGCCCCAACTGGAGGCTGGAAATGTACTCTGATCCATTCTCTCTCTCCCTCTCTCGTTCATATCTCCTTCCAACAGATGGGGCGTGTATAAATCACACCGTCTTGAGGTGAAATATAACCTAGCGAGCTACTAAATCTGTGGCCACCATCCTTATCAAAACCTCCTGATGTGGAAAGCCACTGATTATGTTAGCGACCCACATGTGTACCAGCCAGAAACCAGCATTGGCATGGTGAACTTAGCGACTTAGCCAACTGCTCCACACCCTACTCGTAACCTTTGAACCCATTCAGTAGTTCCCTGAGCTAACTCACTTGCTCATTCACTATTGTTTGCACTCCCACAGTCGACACATGCGCTCTCACGTCTCAGATTCAAACGGATAATGCACTTTTACTGCAAATTCCAATACAGCCTTTTATTGGGGGAAGTATGCTGCAATAAGGAAGGTATGCTGCAAAGTGTGTGTGTGTGTGTGTGTGTGTGTGTGTGTGTGTGTGTGTGTGTGTGTGTGTGTGTGTGTGTGTGTGTGTGTGTGTGTGTGTGTGTGTGTGTGTGTGTGTGTGTGTGTAATGCACAGACTGCTTCTATCGAGCACAGGGCCCATGACCTCATAAGAGTCT
This sequence comes from Salvelinus fontinalis, assembly GCF_029448725.1. Taxonomy (NCBI): domain Eukaryota; kingdom Metazoa; phylum Chordata; class Actinopteri; order Salmoniformes; family Salmonidae; genus Salvelinus; species Salvelinus fontinalis. The sequence goes on from NC_074695.1 coordinate 12,744,741, forward strand.
TGGAGAACAGGAAGTCCTTCAAGCTCACTTCCTGTGTCTGACTGTGAGACGGCTGCTAGCTGCATTCACAAACCTCCACAAAACCTCGCGTTCCCCAGGCCAACAAAACACAGTAGTGACATGCTCTCGATACGTCGTCAGGCACAACAAGCCCACTCCGCTCTATTTCTTCTGTGAACGACATCTCAAAGTAACACCCCAGGTGAAATGTGCTGATGAAGGGAGACTTGTAGGATACTATAGCGAGAGGAGTTTAGGAATATGATCATAATTCTGCAAATATGATGTCCGTTGCATTGCTTTCACCAAGCCCCTCCTTTAAAACAAACGAAGGGAAATAAACAAAAATCCTAAATTAAGAGTGGATTTAAACTAGGCTTAGGAGAGTGATTATATTAACAATGAGCCCCAATAAAAATAGAAGAGGCCTTTAAATTCCTTTAAGTCCCCCCACTCAAACCTAAATACAGTGGCAAGAGCAAGTGCACGACAAGTCTCTGGCCCTCCTGACACACTGGCAAATAGAAGCGTAAAGGCTGTGCTAGTGAATTGTGAGAGTCCTGTTGGTAAACACTTCCACTTTGTTTGTATGGCCCCCCGAAAAGTCTCCTAACATAATCACCCACTCTTCTTTCACCCTCCTTTCATGGCGGGAGGGGCAACGGAGTAGGTAATTGGGGGGAAGGGAAGAAGTGTGTGTGTGTGTGTATGTGTGTGTGTGTGTGTGTGTGTGTGTGTGTGTGTGTGTGTGTGTGTGTGTGTGTGTGTGTGTGTGTGTGTGTGTGTGTGTGTGTGTGTGTGTGTGTGTGTGTGTGTGTGTGTGTGTGTGTGTGTGTGAATGCTCTCCTTTGTTGGGATCATATTATGTTTCCACAACAATACTCCTATCCCTGCTTCATCAACTCTATTCATGTGTAACAGTTCATGCAAATGGCCATGCTTGCCTTTCATTTGTGGAGGGGGCTCTTTTATCAGTCTTAGTTGGAGGAAGAGAAGAGGGAGGGGGGACTGATCCCCCCTCTGCTTGCCTGCCTGCCCGCCCCAAAGCACGGACCTAATCCCCCCATAGGATTTTGAATCCGGGCTCTCTGTCTGCTGTAGTAGCAGTGCTAGGCTATAGCCTAGCCCCCAATGTAAAAGTCAGGGATAGGCCACCAGAGGCCCCCATACTGTTCACAAAGCTCAATTACCCTCAAAAAGGTTAGCTTGGGTGGCATACAGGAGAGGCGACACTGAGTCCCTCTTGCATGTTTGATAAACTCCCCTCCACATCATTTAGGGCTCATCTGATGGCCTGCCATGGAAGCGCTGTGGGAATCCACCAGAGAAATCATGGCTAGCAGACAGTGCTGGCTATGTATATCGTTCAGTCCCCCCCCCCCCCCCCCCCGCCCCCTCCCTCTCGTCTTCTCATTAGAATATAACTGCTCTGAAATTTCAAGAAACACTGCATTTGGAGATACATTTTTTGGGGTAATATTTGATATTTTCCACAGGACTGTTCTTTATCTGATACTACTAGCATATAGTAGGCTAACCCATTGCCACAAACACAGACATAAAAAGGGTAGTAGTAGCCTACTGGTTATTCAGTTGAAAAAGTAGACGTCTGCTACTGTAATGGCCTCTCATATTGACATATCTTCGTGCTGTAATAAATCCAGGCGCGCCAACCACCCTCATGGGAGCTCCACGCCACTACGCACGGATGAACCCCTCGTTAATGACACAGTGACACATCTACCTTGAAGTACCTGTTTCTCAAACACAGCCAGTAGGCCACAATACACAGCAAAGTGCGGAATGAGCGAGCGGCAGCCCACACCGCAAGACCTGGGTGTATGCGTGCAAACCCGGGGGGAGGGGGATGCGTGCAACTGCGTGCAGGACAGAGGGGAGTTTTAGCTACACACCTACAAACAGTGTTTTTCAACTTTAGAAATTATTACATTATTTCCTCGACCTTATACATCACATGTGTTTCGATAGTTTTTGTAACACCATTATTGGGCCATTTGTTGGTAAATGGGATTGTATTTACAGTAAGGCCAATATAATTGATCCGTTGACACCCGCAGAAATGTTTCACAGGTTGTGAATAATGGTTGTATTGCCACCAGTGCCATTTAGCTTTTCTTGGTGTACAATTAGTAACAATATGTGGAGAGTAACCCAATCTTGGAAGGATTCGCCTACAGCCTAAACTAGCCCATGGCTGGTACAAGTCATTTCGCATACAGTCTAAACTAGCCCATGGCTGGGACAAGTCAGTGCGCCATCGCCTACAGTCTAAACTAGCCCATGACTGGGACAAGTCATTGCGCCATCGCTTACAGTCTAAACTAGCCCATGGCTGGGACAAGTCATTGCGCCATCGCCTAGAGTCTAAACTATCCCATGGCTGGGACAAGTCATTGCGCCATCGCCTACAGTCTAAACTATCCCATGGCTGGGACAAGTCATTGAGCCATCGCCTACAGTCTAAACTATCCCATGGCTGGGACAAGTCATTGCGCCATCGCCTACAGTCTAAACTATCCCATGGCTGGGACAAGTCATTGCGCCATCGCCTACAGTCTAAACTATCCCATGGCTGGGACAAGTCATTGCGCCATCGCCTACAGTCTAAACTAGCCCATGGCTGGGACAAGTCATTGCGCCAATAGTCTATTCTGTTCTCGAGATACGAATCTTTGACTCTTAGTCCGAGATAACAGTGTATTTGCAAGAAGACAAAACAAAACACAAGTAAAATAAAGGAGAAAAAACGTTAAATACAGTGTTCATGTTTTTGTGACAGCAGTGTAACAACATTCGTACAATGTAACAACACTTGCAACACTGTGTAACGGCATTGTAACAAACTAGTTCAACTCACCCTGGATGCTTTCCTCTTATATTTGTTGGCGAAGTCAAATTTCTCTTTAATCTCGTCCAAATGCTGCTCCAGGCGCGCCTTCTCCTCTTTCCCTGTGTAATCCTGGCCCAAGAGGATGTATGCCCTCCAGTTGGCGGAGTCGAAGCCCCAGTGGCAAGTCCTGTTTTCCAAAGATTTGTGACTGTGCACCACGAACTTATGTGTCGGGTACATGAGTCTGCAGTCCATGCACTGAATGCAGGCTGCGTTTGGGCTGGTGTACAGCTCCGGGACGAAGAGACCCTTGCACTTTCCGAAACACTCGTGGTATATTTTGAGGCTTTTCTCCGTGAACTCCAGCTCCAGTGAGCCCGTGAACTCTTTCTTGCAGTGCGGCGGGTAGGTGCCTCCGTAAATCAGGGCATTGCACAGGCGCTCCGCATCCGTTTTGGTGATGAGTCCGCAGGAAGGCGCGGAGAAGGGGAGAATTCCCATGACTTTGAGGATCTCCAGCTGTTCTGCCGTGCACCGGGAGCAGTAGATGTGGAGGTCGTCGCACACCGAGTTGATCTGTTGAAGGGAGAAATCCCGCAGTACGGTGTTGAGGATCTGCGGCAAGCACAGCCGTTTCTCGCCGCCGACCACGAAACAGGAGACAGTCTCGGTCTCCAGGACCGTCTCGCACCTCTCGGTGGAGCGGTCGGAGGGGATGAAGAGAGGTCCCGGCATCACTGTCGGCGGCTGCATGGGAAGATGCAGCACGGGCTCGGGCTCTTTCCCATCCTTCTTGAACAGGAGGTCATGTGGCCATCGAGCAGAAAACGCCGCCGGTCCGCCGAGGGAGCTCATAGAACTCAGATGAAACTGCTTGAGAGTTTGTTGCAGTCCTGGGTGAGGTTGGAAGCTTTGTCGAGTTACAGTCTCCATGTTTTCACCGCGACTTTGGAAGCGAGAGTTCCTTTCAACTGGGGCAAACTAAAACAATTGAAAGCCACGATAGGTTCCGGTTCCTTGTAAATCCAAGGTCTCCGAGAATTAGCCAAGTGCAGAAAGCGCTTCATCAAACATCCACAAAAAAGTCCCGAGCAGTGAGTTTCCAATTCCGTTGACTAGCCTACTAAGCGAATGGTGACACGGGCGAGTCTTCCCCTGCAGTACACTCCTGACAGTCCATATCTAAAACGCGTCCCTCTGAAACTCCTCCAAAAATGAATAATGCTTTTGAAGTTTCAGAAAAAGTATCGACCGATAAAGCAAAGCCTTCTCCCTATATGTATCCGGTATAAAACACAGTAAAAACCCGCGTGTAATCTCCTTTAAACTGTGGAATACTGCAGTATAGCCGGACGCATACACTCCGTCTGCCCCTGCTGTTCGATATGCCTGTGTACTGGAGATGGCTAGTCTGTGAGCTGGGTTGCGCTTGCTCACTCACTCGCCCCTCTCTCTCCCTCGCAGCCCCTATCTCAGTGTTTGTGTGTGTCTGGCTCAGTCATTGAATCCCAGCCAAAAATGTGACTGACTCCGCAGGCTGGCTCTTCCAGGAACAAGTCGTCACTCCCCCACTTTTCCTAGTAGCCTTGTAAAGTCGGAAAAAACACAAGGCTTAAGCGTGAATCAATTGGTTCACAGCTAAGAACGGCTGTAACCCACTGAGGTGTAATAAGAACGCTGTAACCGAAAGAGGATGGGTGGAGTTTGCAACAGACAGTCAAATTTAGACTTTGAGGGGAAATGCAAATTGTACGACTGACTGCGGTTTATGTATTGAGGGTCATTTTTTCAGGCTGGTTTAAACTGTTAATTGCGGAAACTAGGGAAAAATCGATATTATGGTCACATATTTACAAGGCATAGCAACATAGGACTAATAATTATTATTAATTAATCATCTGTAATAATTACAATAATCATTATTATTAGTATGACTTGTATTTATTATTATTATGTGGATGCATGCACCATTCCAATTCCATTCATTTTACGCATAGGCCCACCTGTTTTACGCATAGGCCCACCTATTTTACGCATAGGCCCACCTATTTTACGCATAGGCCCACCTGTTTTACGCATAGGCATAAAGTGACAGCTATAGTTGTGCCAATTAATTGCACAAGCACGGCTATACTTCACGAGCTGCCCTACAGTAGTAGCGCAGTCTATGAAATGAAACAATTATGTTTGAGTCACTTTCCTCCTGGGTTTTGAGTATTAATTATAATGTGCAACATCGAGGGCATGGGGTGAAATACGCACACTTCAAACTTATGAACAAATGAGCAGTGCAGTGGGTGTTAGGTTAAGATCAAGTCCAGCTAATCATTCCTATTGTGCTGAAAATAATTGGAAAAAGTGAACAAATTGCAAACTGAATTTGCACTGTGCATTTAAAATGTATATTGTTACTGGTCTGTAATTAACTTTGTCAATTTGGCTATTTCTTCCATGAATATAATTGAATGACTAATACAGCCTAACACATTTGTGGAGAATAGACTTCTACCTTTTTATTACAGGTCTTCATGTCCCCCCCCCCCCCTTCCCCATGTGAAGTAGCCTAGGCTACATAATAATACATGACATATGAATTATATAAGCCTTCAACAGATTCATAAAACTAACTGTATGCCAGTCTACACCAGGCAGTGCAATTGTGTTCATTTGGTCAGCTCTGCTGTTGTTTGCTGTTATCTTCAATCAGAGGCGTCATGCCATAGGTGGGATTTGTGCTGTTAAAAAATACTGCTAGCCACCTAGCAATTTTATGAAATTGGCTGTAGCTAGCCCAGATAGGTTGCCAACCTCATTACTAGCTAGCAAGAAGCCATTTCAGCCTATAAGGGAAAGGGGGGTACCTAGTCAGTTGTACAACGGAATGCCTTCAACTGAAATGTGTCTTCCGCATTTAACCCAACTCCTCTTAATCAAGTTAGAGTAGCTAGCTTGTGTATCTTAGCTGGCATGCCTGCTGACATTGGTTGGTCAACTTTAGAAAAGCAAGAAAAAACTAAATGTACTGATTAAGACTCACATTCCTTTAAATCTTTTTACCCAGATTTGAGCAGAGATGCAGAGAAGCATATTTTGGTTATTTAAAAAAGAAACCCCAGTCAGCAGGATACACACAGCTCAAGAGGTATGCTTAGATGTTGTTTTTACATAGAAATAAGCATAATGATTATGGCTCTAGATTGCAGGAATAATGCTAAATTCTCCAACTTATAGTCAGGGGCCTAGCCCTCACTGGCATCCTCATGTACTTTGTGCCCCCTAAAATATTTGGGGTACATGACGCCCCTGTCTCCAATGTTCCCGAGTGGCGCAGCGGTCTAAGGCACTGCATCTCAGTGATAGAGTCACTACAGACCCTGGTTTGATTCCAGGCTGTATCACAACCGGCCGTGATTGGGAGTCTCATAGGGCGGTGCACAATTGGCTCCAGCGTTGTCCGGGTTAGGATTTGGCCAGTTGCTGTGATGTGAGCCAAGAATGAAAGGTGAGGCTATAGTTTGCTGTTACTGTAGCTCCCCCTAGCCATGAGGCAATGTAAATGCAACCTAATGGCAATTGTAGAGATGCTCCCTCATAGAGGTCATTACAATATAAATGATGGCATACATTAGTGCTGCAGATATTAATTGAATCAATATAATTACATGGCATATAGAAAACGCACTCATGAGTAGGCATCAATGTTAATGTGATGGATCTTCTGACCCATAGACCAATGACCAATCTGTTATAAGGAGTTTATACGCCAATCATGAGCTACCCTCTAGATAGGCAATCCAAGTGCTAAAGAAGTCTACACCAACAATCTCAACCGTTTTCCACAATGGATCAGTCCAATCCTCTTTGAAACAAATTACAATTATGACAGTGTTTGAATGCAAGTGGACGTAGCCTTGTACAAATTAAGTTTCATTCTACGAGATTGATTTTGAACCATCCATGACACAGTTGGGTTGAGAGCAGGGTCTTTTTTCGAGCCTGGTCCCAGATCTGTTGGTGCGCTATCATGTCAACTCATTGCAATGCCAAACATGACAAGGAGTGGCAAGGAGTGGAATGATAACACAGGCTAGTCATTCCACTTTCCTCAAAAAATCCATTCAGAATAGCCCACTGGTCAGCGGGGTGCAGTGGGGTTGCCAGATCTGGAGCTATGGTGGCGAGCTATATCCCACATGGCTGAAGGATAAGTGACTTTTGTAATGAGCCAGGTGTGACCTGGGGCTTTATCTATTTGGCAACGTGCCCATCATATTGCTCGGATTTGGGAGCCACGGGGCAGGAGTCTACTGAACACTGGTATCTAATCTACTGACGACTGGTATCTAGTCTACTGAACACTGGTATCTAGTCTACTGAACACTGGTATCTAGTCTACTGAACACTGGTATCTAATCTACTGAACACTGGTATCTAGTCTACTGTTACACTGGTATCTAGTCTACTGTTACACTGGTATCTATTCTACTGTTACACTGGTTTCTAGTCTACTGTCACACTGGTCTCTAGGCTACTGAACACTGGTCTCTAGTCTACTGAACACTGGTATCTAGTCTACTGAACACTGGTATCTAGTCTACTGAACACTGGTATCTAGTCTGCTGAACACTGGTCTCTAGTCTACTGTTACACTGGTATTAGTCAACTAAACACTGGTATCTAGTCTACTGAACACTGGTATCTAGTCTACTGAACACTGGTATCTAGTCTACTGAACAATGGTGTCTAGTCTACTGAACACTGGTATCTAGTCTACTGAACGCTGGTATCTAATCTACTGACGACTGGTATCTAGTCTACTGAACACTGGTATCTAGTCTACTGAACACTGGTATCTAGTCTACTGAACACTGGTATCTAGTCTACTGTTACACTGGTTTCTAGTCTATTGTTACACTGGTATCTAGTTTACTGTAACACTGGTATCTAGTCTACTGTTACACTGGTATCTAGTCTACTGAACACTGGTATCTAGTCTACTGTTACACTGGTATCTAGTCTACTGTTACACTGGTTTCTAGTCTACTGAACACTGGTATCTAGTCTACTGTTACACTGGTATCTAGTCTACTAAACACTGGTATCTAGTCTACTGAACACTGGTATCTAGTCTACTGAACACTGGTATCTAATCTACTGAACACTGATATCTAGTCTACTGAACACTGGTATCTAATCTACTGAACACTGGTATCTAGTCTACTGTTACACTGGTATCTAGTCTACTGAACACTGGTATCTAATCTACTGAACACTGGTTTTCTAGTCTACTGTTACACTGGTCTCTAGTCTACTAAACACTGGTATCTAGTCTACTGAACACTGGTATCTAGTCTACTGAACACTGGTATCTAATCTACTGAACACTGGTATCTAGTCTACTGTTACACTGGTATCTAGTCTACTGAACACTGGTATCTAATCTACTGAACACTGGTATCTAGTCTACTGTTACACTGGTATCTAGTCTACTGAACACTGGTATCTAGTCTACTGAACACTGGTCTCTAGTCTACTGTTACACTGGTATTAGTCAACTAAACACTGGTATCTAGTCTACTGAACACTGGTATCTAGTCTACTGAACACTGGTATCTAGTCTACTGTTACACTGGTTTCTAGTCTACTGAACACTGGTATCTAGTCTACTGTTACACTGGTATCTAGTCTACTGAACAGTAGTATCTAGTCTACTAAACACTGGTATCTAGTCTACTGAACACTGGTATCTAGTCTACTAAACACTGGTATCTAGTCTACTAAACACTGGTATCTAGTCTACTGATCATTGGTATCTAGTCTACTGTTACACTGGTATCTAGTCTACTGAACACTGGTATCTAGTCTACTGAACACTGGTATCTAGTCTACTGAACACTGGTATCTAGTCTACTGAACACTGGTATCTAGTCTACTGTTACACTGGTATCTAGTCTACTGAACACTGGTATCTAGTCTACTGAACACTGGTATCTAGTCTACTGAACATTGGTATCTAGTCTACTGTTACACTGGTATCTAGTCTACTAAACACTGGTATCTAGTCTACTAAACACTGGTATCTAGTCTACTGAACACTGGTATCTAGTCTACTGAACACTGGTATCTAGTCTACTGAACACTGGTATCTAGTCTACTGTTACACTGGTATCTAGTCTACTGAACACTGGTATCTAGTCTACTGAACACTGGTATCTAGTCTACTGAACACTGGTATCTAGTCTACTGTTACACTGGTATCTAGTCTACTGAACACTGGTATCTAGTCTACTGAACACTGGTATCTAGTCTACTGTTAAATAGTGTATGGATGCTCAATGCAAGCTGCTGAGCCTCTCATGGCCAAGCCTGACAGACAGGTCAGAGAGAGTGAGCGGCAAACTTCTTTCCCCTTGTCAATGATTCATAACACCAACATCACCCCCCCCCCCCCCCCCCTCACCCTCTCTCTTTCATGGTAAGTTGGTTCTGCTATTTTTATTTCCCTCATCTTCCTTCCTGTATCCATGGCGATGGCGCACAACATTGGATCACAACTCCTAAATGACATAACCTTTCTTTCCAGGGCCCAGGCGCCTGGTCGCTTTTCCCAGAGTAACACCATGCAGGCACCCACAGACTCCCTTGCCCGGTCTCCTTTTGTGCTTTTCCCTCTGTGGTAAAGAACTACCCATGTCAGCAATCTAGCGCTCTGGAAATCTCATCTTCTGGGGCACTGTTGGCCTCACCTATTTTCAAAATGGCAGGGGTTTTCCCATAGTGTTATTTTTCTGTTTGCCTTCCTCTCGCTTTTCTTCTCCTTGTCTTTTCCATTACAAAACCCCCATAGTCGTTCTTTCTGTTGGTCCTTTCTTCTGTCCAAGAGCTCAGAAAGTCCCACCATTATATGACTTCAACTTTCCACCACCTAGTTGTGTGTTCTAACTGGTGAGTGGTGAGGGGGACATTAATATAATAGGCCATTCAATACTGCAACCCTTGCATTGACCCTTACTGTCACTAACCTATCTTCATGACTACAGTGAAGTAGAATAATCAAGTCTGGAGGAATTAAAAGCATATTACTTTATATCATTGTACATATTACTTTATATCATTGTACATATTACTTTATATCATTGTACATATTACTTTATATCATTGTACATATTACTTTATATCATCGTACATATTACTTCATATCATTGTACATATTACTTTATATCATCGTACATATTACTTCATATCATTGTACATATTACTTTATATCATTGTACATATTACTTTATATCATTGTACATATTACTTTATATCATTGTACATATTACTTTATATCATTGTACATATTACTTTATATCATTGTACATATTACTTTATATCATTGTACATATTACTTCATATCATTGTACATATTACTTTATATCATTGTAGATAGTACTTCATATCATTGTACATAGTACTTCATATCATTGTACATAGTACTTTATATCATTGTACATAGTACTTTATATCATTGTACATAGTACTTCATATCATTGTACATAGTACTTCATATCATTGTACATAGTACTTTATATCATTGTACATAGTACTTCATATCATTGTACGTATTACTTCATATCATTGTACATAGTACTTCATATCATTGTACATAGTACTTTATATCATTGTACGTATTACTTCATATCATTGTACATAGTACTTCATATCATTATACATAGTACTTCATATCATTGTACGTATTACTTCATATCATTGTACATAGTACTTCATATCATTGTACATAGTACTTTATATCATTGTACATAGTACTTTATATCATTGTACATAGTACTTCATATCATTGTACATAGTACTTCATATCATTGTACATAGTACTTCATATCATTGTACATAGTACTTCATATTATTGTACATATTACTTTATATCATTGTACATATTACTTTATATATCATAGTACGTATTACTTTATATCATAGTACATAGTACTTTATATCATAGTACATAGTACTTCATATCATTGTACATATTACTTTATATCATTGTACATATTACTTTATATCATTGTACATATTACTTTATATCATTGTACATATTACTTTATATCATTGTACATATTACTTTATATCATTGTACATATTACTTTATATCATAGTACATAGTACTTTACATCATAGTACATAGTACTTTATATCATAGTACATAGTACTTCATATCATTGTACATATTACTTTATATCATAGTACGTATTACTTTATATCATAGTACATAGTACTTTATATCATAGTACATAGTACTTTATATCATTGTTCAGTAAAAGTGATCTGTTTCTAGCACTTACTGGAATTATTGTAGAAAGAACTTAATGAGAATTCCATCACACATTAACGAGGCCGCAGTGGAGAGGATCAAAAGCTTTAAGGTCCTTGGTGTGAACTCCACTGAGGACCTGAAATGGTCCCAGCACATTGACACCGTTGTGAAGGAGGCACAACAGTGCCTCTTCAATCTCAGGTGGCTGAAGAAATTCGGCATGGCCCCCTAGCCCCTCACAAATTTCTACAGATGCAGCATTGAGAGCATTCAGTCGTGCTGCATCAACGCCTGGTACGGCAACTGTACCGCCCTCAGCCGCATGTCTCTCCAGTGGGTGTTGCGGTCAGCCCAACGCATCACCTGGGGGCACGCTGCCTGCACTCCAGGACATCTACAGCATTCAGTGTCAAAGGAAGTCCAAGAAGATTATCATGGACCTCAGCCACCAGCGACACGGTCTGTTCACTCTGCTGCCATCTAGCAGAGACATTACAGGTGCATCAGAGCCAGGACTGAGAGACTGAGAAACAGCTTCAATCACCAGACCATCAGACTGTTCAACAGCTTCTATCACCATCAGACTGTTGAACAGCTTCTATCACCATCAGACTGTTGAACAGCTTCTATCACCATCAGACTGTTGAACAGCTTCTATCACCATCAGACTGTTGAACAGCTTCTATCACTAGACCATCAGACTGTTGAACAGCTTCTATCACCATCAGACTGTTAAAAAGCTTCTATTACCAGGCCATCAGACTGTTCAAAAGCTTCTATCTCCAGGCCATCAGACTGTTGGACAGCTTCTATTACCATCAGACTGTTGAACAGCTTCTATCACCATCAGACTGTTGAACAGCTTCTATCACCATCAGACTGTTGAACAGCTTCTATCACCATCAGACTGTTGAACAGCTTCTATCTCCAGACCATCAGACTGTTAAACAGCTTCTATCACCATCAGACTGTTAAACAGCTTCTATCACCAGGCCATCAGACTGTTAAACAGCTTCTATCACCATCAGACTGTTAAACAGCTTCTATTACCATCAGACTGTTGAACAGCTTCTATCACCAGACCATCAGACTGTTGAACAGCTTCTATTACCATCAGACTGTTAAACAGCTTCTATCACCATCAGACTGTTGAACAGCTTCTATCACCATCAGACTGTTAAACAGCTTCTATCACCATCAGACTGTTAAACAGCTTCTATCACCATCAGACTGTTAAACAGCTTCTATTACCATCAGACTGTTGAACAGCTTCTATCACCAGACCATCAGACTGTTGAACAGCTTCTATCACCATCAGACTGTTAAACAGCTTCTATCACCAGACCATCAGACTGTTGAACAGCTTCTATCACCATCAGACTGTTAAACAGCTTCTATCACCATCAGACTGTTAAACAGCTTCTATCACCATCAGACTGTTAAACAGCTTCTATTACCATCAGACTGTTGAACAGCTTCTATTACCATCAGACTGTTAAACAGCTTCTATCACCATCAGACTGTTGAACAGCTTCTATCACCATCAGACTGTTAAACAGCTTCTATCACCATCAGACTGTTGAACAGCTTCTATTACCATCAGACTGTTAAACAGCTTCTATCACCATCAGACTGTTGAACAGCTTCTATCACCATCAGACTGTTGAACAGCTTCTATTACCATCAGACTGTTGAACAGCTTCTATCACCAGGCCATCAGACTGTTGAACAGCTTCTATTACCATCAGACTGTTGAACAGCTTCTATCACCAGACCATCAGACTGTTGAACAGCTTCTATTACCATCAGACTGTTGAACAGCTTCTATCACCAGACCATCAGACTGTTGAACAGCTTCAATCACCAGGCCATCAGACTGTTAAACAGCTTCTATCACCATCAGACTGTTAAACAGCTTCTATCAGCAGACCATCAGACTGTTGAACAGCTTCTATTACCATCAGAATGTTGAACAGCTTCTATCACCATCAGACTGTTGAACAGCTTCTATTACCATCAGACTGTTGAACAGCTTCTATTACCATCAGACTGTTGAACAGCTTCTATTACCATCAGACTGTTGATCAGCTTCTATCACCATCAGACTTTTGAACAGCTTCTATCACCATCAGAGTGTTGAACAGCTTCTATTACCATCAGACTGTTGAACAGCTTCTATCACCATCAGACTGTTGAACAGCTTCTATCACCATCAGACTGTTGAACAGCTTCTATCACCAGACCATCAGACTGTTGAACAGCTCCTATCTCCAGGCCATCAGACTGTTGAACAGCTTCTATTACCATCAGACTGTTGAACAGCTTCTATTACCATCAGACTGTTGAACAGCTTCTATCACCAGACCATCAGACTGTTGAACAGCTTCTATTACCATCAGACTGTTGAACAGCTTCTATTACCATCAGACTGTTGAACAGCTTCTCTCTCCAGGCCATCAGACTGTTCAACAGCTTCTATCAACATCAGACTGTTAAACAGCTTCTATTACCAGACCATCAGACTGTTGAACAGCTTCTCTCTCCAGGCCATCAGACTGTTCAACAGCTTCTATCACCAGGCCATCAGACTGTTGAACAGCTTCTATCACCATCAGACTGTTGAACAGCTTCTATCACCATCAGACTGTTGAACAGCTTCTATCACCATCAGACTGTTGAACAGCTTCTATTACCATCAGACTGTTAAACAGCTTCTATTACCATCAGACTGTTGAACAGCTTCTATCACCAGACCATCAGACTGTTGAACAGCTTCTATCACCAGACCATCACTGTTGAACAGCTTCTATCACCAGACCATCAGACTGTTGAACAGCTTCTATCACCAGACCATCAGACTGTTGAACAGCTTCTATTACCATCAGACTGTTAAACAGCTTCTATTACCATCAGACTGTTGAACAGCTTCTATCACCAGACCATCAGACTGTTGAACAGCTTCTATCACCAGACCATCACTGTTGAACAGCTTCTATCACCAGACCATCAGACTGTTGAACAGCTTCTATCACCAGACCATCAGACTGTTGAACAGCTTCTATCACCATCAGACTGTTAAACAGCTTCTATCACCATCAGACTGTTAAACAGCTTCTATCTCCAGGCCATCAGACTGTTGAACAGCTTCTATCACCATCAGACTGTTGAACAGCTTCTATCACCATCAGACTGTTGAACAGCTTCTATTACCATCAGACTGTTGAACAGCTTCTATCACCAGACCATCAGACTGTTTAACAGCTTCTATTACCATCAGACTGTTGAACAGCTTCTATTACCAGGCCATCAGACTGTTAAACTGCTTCTATCACCATCAGACTGTTAAACAGCTTCTATCTCCAGGCCATCAGACTGTTGAACAGCTTCTATCACCATCAGACTGTTGAACAGCTTCTATTACCATCAGACTGTTGAACAGCTTCTATCACCATCAGACTGTTGAACAGCTTCTATCACCAGACTGTTGAACAGCTTCTATCACCAGACTGTTGAACAGCTTCTATCTCCAGGCCATCAGACTGTTGAACAGCTTCTATTACCATCAGACTGTTGAACAGCTTCTATTACCATCAGACTGTTCAACAGCTTCTATCACCAGGCCATCAGACTGTTGAACAGCTTGGGCAAGATGGGCAACACCTGGAGGGGGGTGGAGACAAGCACAAAGACAGGTGAAACAGATCAAGGTGTGACTGTAGATTCATTTAAGACTACCAAGACACACTCTGTGTGACCCTGATTTAGCCCACTGCATTAATATGCCTACTACTGAACATATCATTTTCTTTTCCAAAGGAGATACTGACTATACACACCACATATTTGTATTCTGGATTAACACATTCTCCCTCTAATAGATCTACTCTGGCTTGTTATTTATTGACTTCTTCTTTAGGTCATTTTTTGTTGTGTGTGTGTGTGTGTGTGTGTGTGTGTGTGTATTTGTATTTGTATTGTGTTTGCAAGACCTCTTGCTGCATTGTTGGATCTAGTAATACAAACATTTCACAACACCTACAAATCTGTGAATGGGACCAATACACATTGATTGGATTTGGTCGCTGTCTTTTAGAAACCTAGGAATGACATCAGGAGAGAAGTATATGAGTGTAGGCTATACAATTTTAGAAAGTTCATTAACTGTAGCTAATAAGAGCTAAATATTGTACATTTACATTGTCCTGGCAGGGTGAAATGAGGGCAATACGTTGGTCAGTAATTCTAGAAAGAAAATTGTATTACTTTTTTGTGTTGAGGATCAAGATTTGCTGGGAAATAGCCAAGTCCACATTCTCCATGAATGAATTCAAGTTTTTTGAACATTCAAGTTCAATGGATGGCTAGAAAATGGTTAGATGACTTTGAATCTGCGACTTTGTATCCAGTGTCTGCAGTCGTCACTAGTTAACACAGCCACAAAGTCATAACTAAACCCTGCCCATTTCTACAATCTCTCTTCTAAAAATAGGATTTCAAATCTAACCTTAACCTTACCCCTAACCTTAAAGCTGGAATCCTTAGTTGCTACATCCATTTTTGTAATTATATATTTCCTTTGATTCTTGAAGAATATAACAAAAAAACAGGGCCCTGTGTTTTGGTTGATCAAATTAAATTGTATTGTATTTGTCACATGCACCGAATACAACAGTGAAATGCTTACTTACAAGCCTTTAACCAACAACGCAGTTAAAAAAAAAAAAAGTGTTTACTAAAATAAACGGAAGTAAAAAAAAATAAAGATAACAAGTAATTAAGGAACAACAATAAACAATCATGTCACATGACCTTCATTTCAAGCTTTTTCATCACACATCACACCTTTACTTTTTATGTCAGATGCTCCAGCAACAGACAATTGGATTTTTTTTTGTGTGTGTGTTCTCATTTCTGGAAAAGACTTAAAATAAAGGTTAAAATCCAGGTCATGTGACATGATCAATCAACACACAGGGCCCTATTTATAAATGTCCCATGAGCTTAGTTAGATGGCCGTACACCATCAGAACCCAAAATATAAGCTTGTTTTACTCAAACATAACTAAACAATGTAAATTTAAACAAATGCGGTATAGCCTCAAAACATGATTAAAACTATAATTTTGATATAATGAATGGTCAGTCCTTCTCCTTAGTGGGCCTGGCCCGCCCTACCGTACCTCCTTGTTAATTCCAAATAAAACGTTTAAATATGGATAATTTATTTGGCGGAGATGCTCACCGACAGAAAGATGCATCAATCTCAGAGAAAGGATCTGAGCGAGTGAAACAGTGCCCCCTCTGTCTCAGTATGTGTAGACCAGGTATCTGATGCTGTCTGGACAGTGAAACAGCACCTCTCTGTCTCAGTATGTGTAGACCATGTATCTGATGCTGTCTGGACAGTGAAACAGCACCTCTCTGTCTCAGTATGTGTAGACCATGTATCTGATGCTGTCTGGACAGTGAAACAGCACCTCTCTGTCTCAGTAGGTGTAGACCAGGTATCTGATGCTGTCTGGACAGTGAAACAGCACCTTTCTGTCTCAGTATGTGTAGACCAGGTATCTGATGCTGTCTGGACAGTGAAACAGCACCTCTCTGTCTCAGTAGGTGTAGACCAGGTATCTGATGCTGTCTGGACAGTGAAACAGCACCTCTCTGTCTCAGTAGGTGTAGACCATGTATCTGATGCTGTCTGGACAGTGAAACAGCACCTCTCTGTCTCAGTAGGTGTAGACCAGGTATCTGATGCTGTCTAGACAGTGAAACAGCACCTCTCTGTCTCAGTAGGTGTAGACCATGTATCTGATGCTGTCTGGACATTGAAACAGCACCTCTCTGTCTCAGTAGGTGTAGACCATGTATCTGATGCTGTCTGGACAGTGAAACAGCACCTCTCTGTCTCAGTATGTGTAGACAATGTATCTGATGCTGTCTGGACAGTGAAACAGCACCTCTCTGTCTCAGTTTGTGTAGACCAGGTATCTGATGCTGTCTGGACAGTGAAACAGCACCTCTCTGTCTCAGTATGTGTAGACCATGTATCTGATGCTGTCTGGACAGTGAAACAACACCTCTCTGTCTCAGTAGGTGTAGACCATGTATCTGATGCTGTATGGACAGTGAAACAGCACCTCTCTGTCTCAGTATGTGTAGACCATATATCTGATGCTGTCTGGACAGTGAAACAGCACCTCTCTGTCTCAGGATGTGTAGACCATGTATCTGATGCTGTCTGGACAGTGAAACAGCACCTCTCTGTCTCAGTATGTGTAGACCATGTATCTGATGCTGTCTGGACAGTGAAACAGCACCTCTCTGTCTCAGTAGGTGTAGACCATTTATCTGATGCTGTCTGGACAGTGAAACAGCACCTCTCTGTCTCAGTAGGTGTAGACCATTTATCTGATGCTGTCTGGACAGTGAAACAGCACCTCTCTGTCTCAGTAGGTGTAGACCATTTATCTGATGCTGTCTGGACAGTGAAACAATGCCCGTCTGTTTCAGTATGTGTAGCCTATAGAATGTTATACAGTGCCTTCGGAAAGTATTCAGACCCCTTGACTTTTTCCACATTTTATTACGTTACAGCCTTATTCTAAAATGGATTAAAACACATTTTTCCCCTCATCAATCTGCACACAATACCCCATAATGACAAAACAGTAAAAAAAAAAAAAAAAAAAAAATATTACATTTCCGTAAGTATTCAAACCCTTTACTCAGTACTTTCTTGAAGCACCTTTGGCAGTGATTACAGCCTCAATTCTGCTTAGGTATGATGCTACAAGCTTGGCACACCTGTATTTGGGGAGTTTCTCCCATTCTTCTCTGCAGATCCTCTCAAGCTCTGTCAGGTTGGATGGGGAGCGTCGCTGCACAGCCTTTTTCAGGTCTCTCCAGAGATGTTCTATCGGGTTTAAGTCCGGGCTCTGGCTGGGCCACTCACAGACATTCAGAGACTTGTCCCGAAGCCACTCCTGAGTTGTCTTGGCTGTGTGCTTAGGGTCGTTGTCCTATTGGAAGGTGAACTTTCACCCGGTCTGAGGTTCTGAGCGTTCTGGAGCAGGTTTTCATCAAAGATCTCTCTGTACTTAGCATGATGCTGCCACCACCACGCTTCACCGTAGGGATGATGCCAGGTTTCCTCCAGACATGACGCTTGGCATTCAGGCCAAAGAGTTCAATCTTGGTTTCATCAGACCAGAGAATCTTGTTTCTCATGGTCTGAGAGTCCTTTAGGTGCCTTTTGGCAAACTCCAAGTGGGCTGTCATGTACCTTTTACTGAGGAATGGGTTCCGTCTGGCCACTCTACCATAAAGGCCTGACTGGTGGAGTTCTGCATAGATGTTTGTCCTTCTGGAAGGTTCTCCCATCTCCACAGAGGTTCTCTGGAGCTCTGTTAGAGTGAGCATCGGGTTCTTCGTCACCTCCCTGACCAAGGCCCTTCTCCCCCCGATTGCTCAGTTTGGTCAGGCGGCCAGCTCCAGGAAGAGTCTTGGTGGTTCCACACTGCTTCCATTTAAGAATAATGGAGACCACTGTGTTCTTGAGGACCTTCAATGCAGCAGGCATTTTTTTGTACCCTTCCCCAGATCTGTGACTCGACATAATCCTGTCTCAGAGCTCTACTGACAATTCCTTCGACCTCGTGGCTTGGTTTTTGCTCATGTCCAATCAATTGAATTTACCATAGATTGATTCCAATCAAGTTGTAGAAACATTTCAGGGATGATCAATGGAAACAGGATGCACCTGAGCTCAATATTGAGTCTCATAGCAAACGGTCTGAATACATACAGTACCAGTCAAAAGTTAGGACACACCTACTCATTCAAGGGTTTTTCTTTAGTTTTACTATTTTCTACATTGTAGAATAATAGTGAAGACATCAAAACTATGAAATAACACATATGGAATCATGTAGTAACCAAGAAAGTGTTAAACAAATCAAAATATATTTTATATTTGAGATTCTTCAAAGTTTCCATCCATCCTTTCCTTGATGACAGCTTTGCACACTCTTGGCACCCACACTTTTGACTGGTAATCTATGTAAATAAGGTATTCTATTTTAATTAATTAATTTTAAATTTAATTTAAGGTTCTATTTTAGTCCAAAAACATATTTTTGCTTCGTCATTATGGGCTATTGTGTGTAGATTGATCAAATATCTATTCATTTAATCCATTTTAGAATAAGGCTGTAACATAACAAAATGTGGAAAAGGGGAAGGGGTCTGAATACTTTCCGAATGCACTGTATATAATGTTGTCTGACCAAAAAGAGTATGACATTCAGGTATATGGGTTACATAGGGGCGCTGTTTCACTCGCTCAGGTGCTTTCTCCTTAAAATAGTCTGAAGGACTCTAGCTAGTGTATATTAAATTAGATTCAGAAACATAATGGACAACTTTTCTGATCATATTTATGTTTTTTTTTTGCTGTATTCTACAGACCTGTGGTCCATATCAGAGGCGTGGTGATCCAGAGGAGACCTGGCTGCAGTAGAGGCTGTGGTGCCCTGAGATCTTCTCTGCCCTGTCTGGAAGCTCACCCCTGGGACCCAGTCCCTGATCTTCCAACAGCCTCCACATTGGTGAGTTAGCCAGCTGCATCTTAATGCTCCAAAGCAAGGGACTTCAACCTTTTCTTGCCCAGGGACCCCCAACCCCCCTCCCCCCCCCTCCCCTTTCCCTCATAGGCAAACCAGCGACCCAAGGACCCCCATTATACATTAGTAAAAAAAAAAACATTTGTCAGGTGATAATGTCAAGGAGAAGTAATCAACATTTTAAAATGAATAGATTTGGTAGATAGTTTTTCATTATTTTGATATCACCACGTGATATCAGGAAGAGGAAGTGTAAACTCTAACATAGCCTAATAGCTAGGACGGGAAGTCCAAACGCATTTTTGCTGAGAGCAGCTGTTTAGCTAGTTAAAGAAAGCCAAGTCAAGAAAAGCTTACCAGCAGCCACTGGTAGCCTATTAGTGGGTGCTTTTTCAAAGCCTGTGTCAGAGACTCCAGTGAGTGTAATTGGCTCCATGTTAGGAGTTGAGAAAGAAAGTTGACATCATTAGAAAGAAGATATTCTCCTTTTTTCTAGTGGTAGCCAGTCTTGTATGGGGTGCAGGGTTTTGTGCCAGCCAAGCAGCAACATGAACACATCTAATTCTACTAATCAACTTAGCAGTACTCAACGACACAATGGTTTCTTCCTCCACTAGTCAAGCAGTGAGTTTGTTCACAAACCGCAGTTGTATGTGGAAAAAAAATGACAATTTTACCACATCAAAATGTCAATGTTTATTCCTGCATGTTGCAAGGTTAGATTACGTTAGATTACGTTATCCCGCAGTGGGATGCAGTGCTGTATGCTGCTGACTAACGTAATCTAACCTTGCAACATGCAGGAATAAACAGAGGATTTCTGGGAAAATTGTCACAAAATTGTCAAATTGTCACAAACCCCCCAAAAAATTGGTTTGTGAACAGACTCACTGCTTGACTAATGGAGGAAGAAACCATTGCGTTGTTGAGTACTGCTAAGCTGACTAAAATAGCTGCCATTGTTGACCTCCGAGGTGGGTATAGCCTGCCGGCTGGCTGACGCTGGCTCTCGGAGCTCCAGTCAGTGGCATTTCTGGGCCACGCACGCCACATGAACCCAATCAATTTTACAGGTAGATGATGCAACCTCGCATTCACTGAATAATTGACTCCAGTGGGCTAGTCTTGAAAAAGCCCTGCTAGCTGTGAGCTAAAGGAGTAAGTTAATCCGCTAGCAAGCGGGCAAATGTGACAGACACATGGCCCAGATGAGAGACAGGATGAAACGATGTGTGGTGTACCGTCAGCATTTCCAATTCTAGTGTATCTTTTTTGTTAACACTCACCCCTTTTCATGTTTTTGGACACATTAGACTTATACTCGCGTGTTTAAAAGGATTTCAATGGCCCAGCTTTATGGGGACAACAAAGTTACTCTAAGCATGCCTCTCGCTTTCTCTGGCTTTCTCCTTCCCCATCTCTCTCCTTTCTCTGGCTCTCTCCTTCCCCATCTCTCTCCTTTCTCTGTCTCTCTCCTTCCCCATCTCTCTCCTTTCTCTGTCTCTCTCCTTCCCCATCTCTCTCCTTTCTCTGTCTCTCTCCTTCCCCATCTCCCTCCTTTCTATGGCTCTCTCCTTCCCCATCTCTCTCCTTTCTCTGGCTCTTTCCTTCCCCATCTCTCTCCATTCTCTGGCTCTCTCCTTCCCCATCTCTCTCCTTTCTCTGGCTCTCTCCTTCCCCATCTCTCTCCTTTCTCTGGCTCTCTCCTTCCCCATCTCTCTCCTTTCTCTGGCTTTCTCCTTCCCCATCTCTCTCCTTTCTCTGTCTCTCTCCTTCCCCATCTCTCTCCTTTCTCTGTCTCTCTCCTTCCCCATCTCTCTCCTTTCTCTGGCTCTCTCCTTCCCCATCTCCCTCCTTTCTATGGCTCTCTCCTTCCCCATCTCTCTCCTTTCTCTGGCTCTTTCCTTCCCCATCTCTCTCCATTCTCTGGCTCTCTCCTTCCCCATCTCTCTCCTTTCTCTGTCTCTCTCCTTCCCCATCTCTCTCCTTTCTCTGTCTCTCTCATTCCCCATCTCCCTCCTTTCTATGGCTCTCTCCTTCCCCATCTCCCTCCTTTCTCTGGCTCTCTCCTTCCCCATCTCTCTCCTTTCTCTGGCTCTCTCCTTCCCCATCTCTCTCCTTTCTCTGGCTCTCTCCGTCCCCATCTCTCTCCTTTCTCTGTCTCTCTCCTTCCCCATCTCTCTCCTTTCTCTGGCTCTCTCCTTCCCCATCTCCTTCCTTTCTCTGGCTCTCTCCTTCCCCATCTCTCTCCTTTCTCTGTCTCTCTCCTTCCCCATCTCCCTCCTTTCTCTGGCTCTCTCCTTCCCCATCTCCCTCCTTTCTCTGGCTCTCTCCTTCCCCATCTCTCTCCTTTCTCTGGCTCTCTCCTTCCCCATCTCTCTCCTTTCTCTGGCTCTCTCCTTCCCCATCTCCCTCCTTTTTCTGGCTCTCTCCTTCCCCATCTCCCTCCTTTCTCTGGCCCCCCTCCTTCCCCATCTCCCTCCTTTCTCTGGCTCTCTCCTTCCCCATCTCTCTCCTTTCTCTGTCTCTCTCCTTCCCCATCTCTCTCCTTTCTCTGGCTCTCTCCTTCCCCATCTCCCTCCTTTCTATGGCTCTCTCCTTCCCCATCTCTCTCCTTTCTCTGGCTCTGTCCTTCCACATCTCTCTCCTTTCTATGTCTGAGTGTTGGAGTGTGCCCCTGGCTATCTGTAATGATGTCTGAGTGTTGGAGTGTGCCCCCTGGCTATCTGTAAATGATGTCTGAGTGTTGGAGTGTGCCCCTGGCTATCTGTAAATTATGTCTGAGTGTTGGAGTGTGCCCCTAGCTATCTGTAAATAATGTCTGAGTGTTGGGGTGCGCCCCCTGGCTATCTGTAATGATGTCTGAGTGTTGGAGTGTGCCCCTAGCTATCTGTAAATAATGTCTGAGTGTTGGAGTGTGCCCCTGGCTATCTGTAAATAATGTCTGAGTGTTGGAGTGTGCCCCCTGGCTATCTGTAAATGATGTCTGAGTGTTGGAGCCCCTGGCTATCTGTAATGATGTCTGAGTGTTGGAGTGTGCCCCTGGCTATCTGTAATGATGTCTGAGTGTTGGAGTGTGCCCCCTGGCTATCTGTAATGATGTCTGAGTGTTGGAGTGTGCCCCTGGTTATCTGTAATGATGTCTGAGTGTTGGAGTGTGCCCCCTGGTTATCTGTAATGATGTCTGAGTGTTGGAGTGTGCCCCTGGCTATCTGTAATGATGTCTGAGTGTTGGAGTGTGCCCCTAGCTATCTGTAAATGATGTCTGAGTGTTGGAGTGTTACCCTGGCTAACTGTAAATAATGTCTGAGTGTTGGAGTGTGCCCCCTGGCTATCTGTAAATGATGTCTGAGTGTTGGAGTGTGCCCCTGGCTATCTGTAAACTATGTCTGAGTGTTGGAGTGTGGCCCTGGCTATCAGTAATGATGTCTGAGTGTTGGGGTGCGCCCCCTGGCTATCTGTAATGATGTCTGAGTGTTGGAGTGTGCCCCTGGCTATCTGTAAACTATGTCTGAGTTTTGGAGTGTGGCCCTGGCTATCTGTAAACTATGTCTGAGTGTTGGAGTGTGCCCCTGGCTATCTGTAAACTATGTCTGAGTGTTGGAGTGTGGCCCTGGCTATCTGTAAACTATGTCTGAGTGTTGGAGTGTGGCCCTGGCTATCTGTAAACTATGTCTGAGTGTTGGAGTGTGCCCCCTGGCTATCTGTAAATAATGTCTGAGTGTTGGAGTGTGGTCCCTGGTTATCTGTAAATAATGTCTGAGTGTTGGAGTGTGCCCCCTGGCTATCTGTAAATAATGTCTGAGTGTTGGAGTGTGCCACTGGCTATCTGTAAATAATGTCTGAGTGTTGGAGTGTGCCCCTGGCTATCTGTAAATGATGTCTGAGTGTTGGAGTGTTCCCCTGGCTGTCTGTAAATGATGTCTGAGTGTTGGAGTGTTCCCCTGGCTGTCTGTAAATGATGTCTGAGTGTTGGAGTGTTCCCCTGGCTGTCTGTAAATGATGTCTGAGTGTTGGAGTGTTCCCCTGGCTATCTGTAAATGATGTCTGAGTGTTGGAGTGTTCCTCTGGCTATCTGTAAATGATGTCTGAGTGTTGGAGTGTGCCCCTGGCTATCTGTAAATGATGTCTGAGTGTTGGAGTGTGCCCCTGGCTGTCTGTAAATGATGTCTGAGTGTTGGAGTGTTCCCCTGGCTATCTGTAAATGATGTCTGAGTGTTGGAGTGTTCCTCTGGCTATCTGTAAATGATGTCTGAGTGTTGGAGTGTGCCCCTGGCTATCTGTAAATGATGTCTGAGTGTTGGAGTGTGCCCCTGGCTGTCTGTAAATGATGTCTGAGTGTTGGAGTGTCCCCCCTGGCTATCTGTAATGATGTCTGAGTGTTGGAGTGTGCCTCTGGCTATCTGTAATGATGTCTGAGTGTTGGAGTGTGCCTCTGGCTATCTGTAATGATGTCTGAGTGTTGGAGTGTGCCTCTGGCTATCTGTAAATGATGTCTGAGTGTTGGAGTGTGCCCCTGGCTATCTGTAAATAATGTCTGAGTGTTGGAGTGTGCCCCTGGCTATCTGTAAATAATGTCTGAGTGTTGGAGTGTGCCCCTGGTTATCTGTAAATGATGTCTGAGTGTTGGAGTGTGCCCCCTGGCTGTCTGTAAATGATGTCTGAGTGTTGGAGTGTGCCCCTGGCTATCTGTAAATGATGTCTGAGTGTTGGAGTGTGCCTCTGGCTATCTGTAAATAATGGCTGAGTGTTGGAGTGTGCCTCTGGCTATCTGTAAATAATGTCTGAGTGTTGGAGTGTGCCTCTGGCTATCTGTAAATAATGTCTGAGTGTTGGAGTGTGCCCCTGGCTATCTGTAAACTATGTCTGAGTGTTGGAGTGTGCCCCTGGCTATCTGTAAATAATGTCTGAGTGTTGGAGTGTGCCCCTTGCTATCTGTAAATAATGTCTGAGTGTTGGAGTGTGCCCCTGGCTATCTGTAAATAATGTCTGAGTGTTGGAGTGTGCCCCTGGCTATCTGTAAATAATGTCTGAGTGTTGGAGTGTGCCTCTGGCTATCTGTAAATAATGTCTGAGTGTTGGAGTGTGCCCCTGGCTATCTGTAAATAATGTCTGAGTGTTGGAGTGTGCCTCTGGCTATCTGTAAATAATGTCTGAGTGTTGGAGTGTGCCCCTGGCTATCTGTAAATAATGTCTGAGTGTTGGAGTGTGCCCCTGGCTATCTGTAAATAATGTCTGAGTGTTGGAGTGCGCCACTGGCTATCTGTAAATTTAAAAAATAATAATAATTGTGCTGTCTGGTTTGCTTAATAATAAAGGAATTTGAAATTATTTATACCTCTACTTTTGATGCTTAAGTATATTTTAGCAATTCCATTTACTTTTGATACTTAAGTACATTTAAAACCAAATACTTTTAGACTTTTACTCAAGTAGTACTTTACTGGGTGACTTACACTTTTAATTGAGTCATTTTCTATTAAGGGATCTTTACTGTCTACATCTCTCTCTCTATCCTCACTCCCTGTAAACCAGCAGAGTCAATGGAGATGGTGTTGCCCTCCTCTCCCTCTCCTCTCCCCCACGGCCCCAATCTCTTCCACCACAAACTCTTCTCTCAATCCTTCTCCAGGTGGTGGAAAAGACTCCTCCCTGTCCAAGTAGACACCATCCATCATCAATGGCCCTCCTTCGAAGTCTGCTCCCTGTCCAGAGGGTCCCGGAGAGGGAACTAGAAGTTGACGCCTGCTAGCTGCAGAAGGGAGGGGAGGATAGCAGGGTTAGGGTTAGTTCCTGCTAGCTGCAGAAGGGAGGGGAGGATAGCAGGGTTAGGGTTAGTTCCTGCTAGCTGCAGAAGGGAGGGGAGGATAGCAGGGTTAGGGTTAGTTCCTGCTAGCTGCAAAATGGGAGGGGAGGATAGCAGGGTTAGGGTTAGTTCCTGCTAGCTGCAGAAGGGAGGGGAGGATAGCAGGGTTAGGATTAGTTCCTGCTAGCTGCAGAAAGGGGAGGGGAGGATAGCAGGGTTGGGATTAGTTCCTGCTAGCTATAGAAGGAGGTGAGGATAGCAGGGTTAGGATTAGTTCCTGCTAGCTACAGAAGGAGGGGAGGATAGCAGGGTTAGGATTAGTTCCTGCTAGCTATGGAAGGAGGGGAGGATAGCAGGGTTAGGATTAGTTCCTGCTAGCTACAGAAGGGGAGGGAAGGATAGCAGGTTTAATTCCTGCTAGCTACGGAAAATGAGGGGAGGATAGCAGGGTTAGTTCCTGCTAGCTATAGAAGGGGAGGAGAGGATAGCAGGGTTAGGGTTAGTTCCTGCTAGCTACAGAAGGGAGGGGAGGATAGCAGGGTTAGGATTAGTTCCTGCTAGCTGCAGAAAGGGGTGGGGAGGATAGCAGGGTTAGGATTAGTTCCTGCTAGCTATAGAAGGAGGGGAGGATAGCAGGGTTAGGATTAGTTCCTGCTAGCTACAGAAGGGGAGGGAAGGATAGCAGGTTTAATTCCTGCTAGCTATGGAAGGTGAGGGGAGGATAGCAGGGTTAGTTCCTGCTAGCTATAGAAGGGGAGGAGAGGATGGCAGGGTTATGGTTAGTTCCTGCTAGCTACAGAAGGGAAGGGGAGGATAGCAGGGTTAAGGTTAGTTCCTGCTAGCTACAGAAGGGAAGGGGAGGATAGCAGGGTTAAGGTTAGTTCCTGCTAGCTACAGAAGGGAAGGGGAGGATAGCAGGGTTAAGGTTAGTTCCTGCTAGCTACAGAAGGGAGGGGAAGATAGCAGCGTTAAGATTAGTTCCTGCTAGCTACAGAAGGGGATGGAAGGATAGCAGGGTTAGTTCCTGCTAACTACAGAAGGAGGGGAGGCCTAGTGTAACAGTTTAACTTTAGTCCGTCCCCTCGCCCATACCCGGGGTCGAACCAGGGACCCTCTGTCACCCAGGAAGCAACAGTCACCCAGGAAGCATCGTTACCCATCGCTCCACAAAAGCCGCCGCCCTTGCAGGTCAAGGGGAACCACTACTTCAAGGTCTCAAAGCGAGTGACGTCACCGATTGAAACGTTATTAGCGCGCACCACCACTAACTAGCTAGCCATTTCACATCGGTTACACTAGCAGGGTTATGGTTAGTTCCTGCTAGCTACAGAAGGGGAGGGGAGGATAGCAGGGTTATGCTTAGTTCCTGCTAGCTATAAAAGGCGAGAATAGCAGGGTTATGGTTAGTTCCTGCTTGCCACAGAAGGGGAGGGGAGGATAGCAGGGTTATGGTTAGTTCCTGCTAGCTACAGAAGGGGAGGGGAGAATAGCAGGGTTAGGGTTAGTTCCTGCTAGCTACAGAAGGGGAGGGGAGGATAGCAGGGTTAGTTCCTGCTAGCAACAGAAGGGGAGGGGAGGATAGCAGGGTTGGGGTTAGTTCCTGATAGCTACAGAAGGGAGGGGAGGATAGCAGGGTTAGGGTTAGTTCCTGCTAGCTGCAGAAGGGGGGAGTATAGCATGGTTAGAGTTCGTTCCTGCTAGCTGCAGAAGGGGAGGGGAGGATAGCATGGTTAGGGTTAGTTCCTGCTAGCTGCAGAAGGGGAGGGGAGGATAGCAGGGTTAGGGTTAGTTCCTGCTAGCTGCAGAAGGGGAGGAGGATAGCATGGTTAGAGTTAGTTCCTGCTAGCTGCAGAAGGGGAGGGGAGGATATCATGGTTAGGGTTAGTTCCTGCTAGCTGCAGAAGGGGAGGGGAGGAGTTCATGGCGTCATCCAACAAGGACCCAAAACAAGGGAGCCGCCAGACCTCACCCTACAGCCAGGCGACCAGGAGGAGAGTAGAGTAATCCCTCCATCGTCTGAGGATCGTCATTACCACCAGGAGTTAGAGGGTGGAGGAGGAGAGGAGGGAGAGAAGACGGGGATGAGGTGGCTACGCCTACCTGCAAACCGGGGGGAAGCCTCTTCCTCTGACAGCTGCTCTCATGGAGGAGGGGGAGAAGAAGAGGGGAAGGGGAGGTGGTGTCTGAGAAGGGCAGCTAATGGGGGTGCGGGCAGAGGAGGAAGGGGACTGGTGCTCTGTCCAGCTGGGTGTTGCCTGCCTCTTGTTTACCGTCTTGGTATTCAGCACGCCTCTCTGGTTATAACCATTGACTGAGATATAAGATATATAAGATATAACCATTGACTATGGAATCAAAACTTTCATACATTCAGGGCAATTCAAAATGTAGATCTAGGATATAAATAATAGATTACATTTCAAAATGTATGTCTTTACATCCTAGATTGCATAGTGGGCCACGCTGAGTTTGCACGGAAACAGTGGAAGGGAAGAGGGTTGGACGAGTAGTGGGTTGGAAAAAGTACACAGTAAATCATTCATTGAAATGGGTCAAAAAGTCAGACCGTTTTAAGTGGGGTAGAGGAGGAGTGGAGCCAATGACTGGGCTAAAAAGCAGGGCCAGTGGTGCAACACCTGTTTCTCCCTCTCTCTTTTTACTTTCTCTAGCTGTTTCTCTCCCTTTTTACTCTCTCTAGCTGTTTCTCCCTCTCTCTTTTTACTCTCTCTAGCTGTTTCTCCCTCTCTCTTTTTACTTTCTCTAGCTGTTTCTCCCTCTCCCTTTTTACTCTCTCTAGCTGTTTTTCCCTCTCTCTTTTTACTCTCTCTAGCTGTTTCTCCCTCTCTCTTTTTACTTTCTCTAGCTGTTTCTCCCTCTCTCTTTTTACTTTCTCTAGCTGTTTCTCTCCCTTTTTACTCTCTCTAGCTGTTTCGCCCTCTCTCTTTTTACTCTCTAGCTGTTTCTCTCTCTTTTTACTCTCTCTAGCTGTTTCTCTCTCTCTCCTTTTACTCTCTAGCTGTTTCTCTCTCTCTCCTTTTACTCTCTCTAGCTCTCGCTTTCTGAACAGGCCGGTCTTTGTGTTGGCCAGGGCCTGGCCTGGGTCTGCTCCTCTAGCCAGCTCTGTGTACCTTGGCCTGGCCACACCCCCCCGCTGTACGCTGTGCTCTCTCTCTGCTCTCTCTCTGCTGCTCTCCTGCTGGGCCCCTCGCAAAGTTTGGGTCTCATGAATTTTTCACATTATTTTTTATTTGGCCTGTTTTAAAGGCCTGCTGAGATTCTCTCTCTCTCTCTCTCTCTCTCTCTCTCTCTCTCTCTCTCTCTCTCTCTCTCTCTCTCTCTCTCTCTCTCTCTCTCTCTCTCTCTCTCTCTCTCTCTCTCTCTCTCTCTCTCTCTCTCGCAGGAACAATGGCTTTCTCTGTTTGAAAAGAGAGAAAGAAGGAGAGAAATGAGAGAGAGAGAGAGAAGGTAGGAAGCAGAGGAGAGAGAGAGAGAGAGAGGTAGGAAGCAGAGTAGAGAGAAGGTAGAAAGCAGAGCAGAGAGAAGGCGAGAGAGAAGGTAGGTGTGTGCGTGTGTTTAAAATATTGTCAATTACTGTCATAAATTAAAAAATAAGAAAAATATTGATACGATATTTTTGGCCATATCGCCCAGCATTATTTTGTATTAAGGATCCTTATTAGGTCCAGCAGGTACTCTTCCTGGGGTGTATTAAGGATCCCCAACACAAACATAGGCAGAGACACACACACACACACACACACACACACACACACACACACACACACACACACACACACACACACACACACACACACACACACACACACACACACACACACACACACACACACACACACACACACACACACACACACACACACACACACACACACACACACAGATTGTGTACTGTAATTATGTGGTTAGTGGTGGAGTAGGGGCCAGAGGGCACACAGTCTGTGAATGTTTTGGAATGTTTTTATGTTTTTAAAATTGAATAAACTGCCTTAATTTTACTGGACTCCAGGAAGAGTGGCTGCAGCCTTGGCAGCAGCTAATGGGGGTCCATAATAAATACAAATACTCTACCTGGGGTCCAGCAACATTAAGGCAGTTATATACATGACATTATATTTCATAACACATTTAGAGTGTTCCCTCAGGCCTCTACTCTACTATCACATACAGTTGAAGTCGGAAGTTTACATACACTTAGGTTGGAATCATTAAAACTTGTTTTTCAACCACTCCACAAATTCCTTGTTAACAAACTATAGTTTTGGCAAGTCGGTTAGGACATCTAGTTTGTGCATGACACAAGTCATTTATCCAACAATTGTTTACAGACAGATTATTTCACTTATAATTCGCCTTATCACAATTCCAGTGGGTCAGAAGTTTACATACACTAAGTTGACTGTGCCTTTAAACAGGTTGGAAAATTCCCCAAAATTATGTCATGGCTTTAGAAGCTTCTGAATTGCTAATTGACATCATTTGAGTCAATTGGAGAATTTATCTGTGGATGTATTTCAAGGCCTACCTTCAAACTCAGTGCCTCTTTGCTTGACATCATGGGAAAATTAAAAGAAATCAGCCATGACCTCATAAAAAAAATTGTAGACCTCCACAAGTCTGGTTCATCCTTGGGAGCAATTTCCAAACGCCTGAAGGTACCACGTTCATCTGTACAAACAATAGTACGCAAGTATAAACACCATGGGACCACGCAGACATCACACCGCTCAGGAAGGATAGGCATTCTGTCTCCTAGAGATGAACGTACTTTGGTGTGAAAAGTGCAAATCAATCCCAGAACAACAGCAAAGGACCTTGTGAAAATGCTGGAGGAAACAGGTACAAAAGTATTTATATCCACAGTAAAACGTGTCCTATATCGACATAACCTGAAAGGCCGCTCAGCAAGGAAGAAGTCACTGCTCCAAAACCGCCATAAAAAAGCCAGACTACAGTTTGCAACTGCACATGGGGACAAAGATCATACTTTTTGGAGAAATGTCCTCTGGTCTGATGAAACAAAAATAGAACTGTTTGGCCATAATGACCATCGTTATGTTTGGAGGAAAAAGGGGGTGGTTTGCAAGCTGAAGAGCACCATCCCAATCGTGAAGCACGGGGGTGGCAGTATCATGTTG
Source organism: Salvelinus fontinalis (assembly GCF_029448725.1). Lineage (NCBI taxonomy): Eukaryota > Metazoa > Chordata > Actinopteri > Salmoniformes > Salmonidae > Salvelinus > Salvelinus fontinalis. The sequence continues at coordinate 12,775,486 of NC_074695.1, forward strand.
TGAGGGTTGCTTTGCTGCAGGAGGGACTGGTGCATTTCACAAAATAGATGGCATCATGAGGGAGGAAAATGATGTGGATATATTGAAGCAACATCTCAATACATCAGTCAGGAAGTTAAAGCTTGGTCGCAAATGGATCTTCCAAATGGACAATGACCCCAAGCATACTTCCAAAATTGTGGCAAAATGGCTTAAGGACAACAAAGTCAAGGTATTGGAGTGGCCATCACAAAGCCCTGAGCTCAATCCCATAGAACATTTGTGGGCAGAACTGAAAAAGCATGTACGAGCAAGGAGACCTACAAACCTGACTCAGTTACACCAGCTCTGTCAGGAGGAATGGGCCAAAATACACCCAACTTATTGTGGGAACCTTGTGGAAGGCTACCTAAAACATTTGACCCAAGTAAAACAATTTAAAAGCAATGCTAACAAATACTAATTGAGTGTATGTAAACTTCTGACCCACTGGGAATGTAATGAAAGAAATAAAAGCTGAAATAAATAATTCTCTCCACTATTATTCTGACATTTCACATGGTTAAAATAAAGTGGTGATCATAACTGACCTAAGACAGGGAATTTTTACTAGGATTAAATGTCAGGAATTGTGAAAGACTGAGTTTAAATGTATTTGGCTAAGGTGTATGTAAACTTCTGACTTCAACTGTATGTACAATACAGTGTGTCTTATCATGTGTCTGTGCCTGTGTAAGGGGTATTTTTATCTGTTTTTTAAATCTGATTCTACTGTTTGCATCAGTTACCTGATGTGGAATAGAGTTCCATGTAGCCAAGGCTCTACATAGTACTGTGCGCCTCCCGTAGTCTGTTCTGGACTTGGGGATTGTGAAGAGACCTCTGGTGGCATGTCTTGTGGGGTATGCATGGGTGTCCAAGCTGTGTGCTAGTAGTTTAAACAGACAGCTCGGTATATTCAGCTTGTCAACACTTCTTACAAAAACAAGTATTGATGAAGTCGATCTCTCCTCCACTTTGAGCCATGAGGGATTTACATGCATATTATTAATGTTAGCTCTCCGTGTACATTTAAGGGCCATCCATTCTGCCTTGTTCTGAGCCAATTGTAATTTTCAAAGGTCCCTCTTTGTGGCACCTGACCACACGACTGAACAGTAGTTCAGGTGCGACAAAACTATAGCCTGTAGAACCTGCCTTGTTGATAGTGCTGTTAAGAAGGTAGAGCAGCACTTTATTTTGGACAGACTTCTCACCATCTTAGCTACTGTTGTATTAACACTTTTTGACCATGACAGTTTACAATCCAGGCTTACTCCAAGCAGTTTAGTCACCTCAACTTGCTCAATTTCCACATTATTTATTACAATATTTAGTTGAGGTTTAGGGTTTAGTGAATGATTTATCCCAAGTACAATGCTTTTAGTTGTTTAAATATTTAGGACTAACTTATTCCTTGCCACCCATTCTGAAACTAACTACAGCTCTTTGTTAAGTGTTGCAGTGATTTCACTTGCTGTAGCAGATGATGTGTATAGTGTTGAGTCATCCGTATACATAGACACATTGGCTTTACTCAAAGCCAGTGGCATGTCATTAGTAAAGATTGAAAAAAGCAAGGGGCCTAAACAGCTGCCCTGGGGAATCCCTGATTCTACCTGAATTATGTTGGAGAGGTTTCCATTAAAGAACACTGTATTCTGTCTAGACAGCTAATTCTGTATCCACAATATAGCAGGGGGTGTAAAGCCATAACACATACGTTTTTTCATCAGCAGACTATGATCGATAATGTCAAAAGCCACACTGGTCTAACAAAACAGCTCCCACAGTCATTTGTGTAAGTGCCTTGCTTGTTGAATGTCTTTCCCTATAATCATGCTGAAAGTCTGTTGTCAATTTGTTTACAGTAAACTATTATTTGTTTCTGGTCAACAACAAAAAAAATCCAAAAGTTTACTAAGGGTTGGTAACAGGCTGATTGGTCGGCTGGTTGAGCCAGTAAAAAGGGCTTTACCTTTCTTGTGTAGCGGAATTACTTTAGCTTCCCTCCAGGCCTAAGGACACACACTTTCTAGTAGGCTTAGATTGAAGATATGGCAAATAGGAGTGGCAATATGGTCCTCTATTATCCTCAGTAAATATCCCATCCAAGTTGTCAGACCCCGGTGGCTTGTCATGGTTGATAGACAACAATCATTTTTTCACCTCTTCCACACTCACTTTACGGAACTCAAAATGACAATGCTTGTCTTTCATAATTTGATCAGCGTTTGTTGCTGGCATGTCATGCTTAAGTTTGCTAATCTTGCCAATGAAAAAATCATTAAAGTAAATGGCAATATCAGTGGTTTTGTGATGAATGAGCCACCTGATTCAATGAATGGTGGAGCTGAGTTAGCTTTAATTGCCCAAAATGTCATTTAAGGTGCTCCAAAGCTTTTTACTATCATCCTTTATGCAGGAGGAGACAGGTGGCTACGTCTTAGAAAGTACTGCTGTAGTTTCTTATTTTTCTCAGTGAGTCTCTTTGGACGACCCCCTGGCCGCGCATTACCCTCCGGCAGAAAGAGAGAGAGAATGAGAGAGAGGGAACAAGAGAGAGAGAGAGAGCGAGAGAGAGAGAGAGAGCGAGAGAGAGAGAGAGAGAGAGAGAGAGAGAGAGAGAGAGAGAGAGAGAGAGAGAGAGAGAGAGAGAGAGAGAGAGAGAGAATCTCAGCAGGCCTTTAAAACAGGCCAAATAAAAAATAATGTGAAAAATTCATGAGACCCAAACTTTGCGAGGGGCCCAGCAGGAGAGCAGCAGCAGTAGCAGTCTGAAGTTAAAGGAAAAGTCCACCCAATGGGACTATATCAACAATGGACTAATGAAACAAATACCAAAAGATAGCTTTTGGGTGGACTTTTCCTTTAAGCTGCGGTCCTGGGATATTTCCGAAACCACTGAAGCTCAGGAAGAGATAAAAAGTTTCAGGTTCAGTTCCACAGTTGTTTGGAGCGTTGACAGCATCATTTCAATACAAATCCGTACTTGTGTGATAGACGTTGTGGTAATACATGTCAGGTCGGGAAGTCATTTCCTATAATGAACATATTCCTGTCGTGATAGACTGTAGTGAATGTAGGCCTTCAAATTTTTACTATTTGTTTGATTAGTAGAATCTGGTGTGATACTGCTTGGCTGGAGTAAAAACCTGCATCCGCCCTTGGTAAGATGTCCATCCCCTGTGTTAGGGCCTGTCCCTGTCCCACATCTTCCTCCCCCCCACCACCCTATCATCACGCACAAGGATGGAATCATAGAGATGGATAGAGGGCACACTTGCCATAAAGAATTTAGGAGGTGTGCCCTCTTCCCATCTCTATGGTTGCAAACAGTCTTATGTGTCCTGTATGCAAGTGACTCACCACTACCGCTGCCACATATTTGCATGTAAGTAAGTAAGCATTTGACTGTCAGGTCTACTACACCTGTTGTATTCCTTCGCACGTGACAAATAAACTTTGATTTGATTTGATGTCACGCAAATACATTTTTCTAGACACTGGATGAAGTCAGCCTAAATATCTTGGTTTCATTTTGTTAAGACACTCCAGGTCCGGACTTGCCCAGAGCAGACTGTGGATAAATACTGTTTTCATCTTTGTTTCTGTAAAATACTAAAGACGTAAAATGCGTTTTGCCTCATTTTCCGCCCCCCCATTTTTTTTTTATCTAGAATAAAAGCTTTACAACATATCAACAATTCCCTCTGGGCAAGCCTGGAGAATACATCTAAAGGATAACCACACAACACGCTTCTGAAGCTGAGACTGTTAGAAGTTAGTTGGCGTGTGGGAAGAGTCTGACTATTGTGGGAAGATTCTGACTATTGTGGGAAGAGTCTGACTATTGTGGGAAGAGTCTGACTATTGTGGGAAGATTCTGACTATTGTGGGAAGAGTCTGACTATTGTGGGAAGAGTCTGACTATTGTGGGAAGAGTCTGACTATTGTGGGAAGAGTCTGACTATGGTGGGAAGATTCTGACTATCGTGGGAAGAGTCTGACTATCGTGGGAAGAGTCTGACTATCGTGGGAAGAGTCTGACTATCGTGGGAAGAGTCTGACTATCGTGGGAAGAGTCTGACTATCGTGGGAAGAGTCTGACTATTGTGGGAAGAGTCTGACTATTGTGGGAAGAGTCTGACTATTGTGGGAAGATTCTGACTATCGTGGGAAGAGTCTGACTATCGTGGGAAGATTCTGACTATCGTGGGAAGATTCTGACTATCGTGGGAAGAGTCTGACTATCGTGGGAAGAGTCTGACTATCGTGGGAAGAGTCTGACTATCGTGGGAAGAGTCTGACTATTGTGTGAAGATTCTGACTATTGTGGGAAGAGTCTGACTATTGTGGGAAGATTCTGACTATTGAAACAACGTCAGGTAAAGACAAGTACACAAGTTAGAGCCAATCACCAGCTCTTCAAAGTAAGTTACTAAATATAGTCCAGTTTCTAACATTCACTATGAAATTAGCTTTTAAATTATTAACGTTTGTCCATTTTAAAGCAATTCAAATTAATATTTTTTTTTATGATGGTAACATGATAAACTATAGAAAATAAACATTTATCAACAACAAAAAATATGTTTACTTTTTGAAAATACAAAAATGTAATGGACCAAAATAACAAAAAATCTCAAAATTGAAATGGTAGATGCAAAAATGTATTTTCAGCCTGTGAGGTTCTGGCTTTAAAACAAATTGTATGAAACATACACTGAGAACACCTGCTCTTTCCATGCCAGACTGACCAGGTGCAACTCAGTATCAGGAAGGCGTTTCCATCCAGTACACATTTCTCACACAAAATCTTGAGATACAAATGGCTGAACAATTTTTTATGAGCTACAAAGTTTAACACACGAGAAAACAGCTTGCCAATAATTATGAATGAATTATAAATGTGCATTTCAAAAGTATTGATTCTTTAAAACTAGCGACCAGAGATCTAAGGGGTTCCCATTTCATCGCAGGGTTACTTCCAAAGAAACTGCAGTGACAAATATTGAGCATCAAATGCTTTCCTCATGTGGCTGCAGAGAACAAAAACGAGATCAGTTCACGGAAAAACATTTTTGTTTTTAATAATTACAGATATTTACAGAGATGCGTTAAAGCAGAATTAAGCACATCCAACCAGCAAATATGTTGTAAAACACAAAAAAATCATGTACTAAGTAACATTTTTACAGATACTCTTTAAGGGAATCTCCATTGCATTGGGATGAACCGCCGGTCTTCTGCTCTAATGCATTTTGAGGAGATGAGAGGAGACGAGAATAGAGGATGTGAGGAATCAAAGAAAATACAATTGAGATCCAACCATTCTTTTCACTTTTCCGGGTTTAAAATGGCCGTTGCTTTAGCGTTAGCAACGATTTCAAGAGCTACCGCTTCAGTTAATCCGTTGGTCTCTCACGAGACAATGTCAAGTGAATGTATTCCTTTTGAGTTCAACATATAACACAGTTCATAAATAAAACAAAATGGTGACACTGATTTTGACCAACCCACCAGGCAGCTGAAGGGAACTAACCAACCCGCCAGGCAGCTGAAGGGAACTGACCAACCACCAGGCAGCTGAAGGGAGTTGCCATAGTAAGTTGCCATGGTAAGTTGCCATGGTAAGTTGCCTTGGTAAGTTGCTATGGTAAGTTGCCATGGTAAGTAAGATGGCTTTGAAAAAGTGGAATCTCCCCTTACGTAGATGAAGAGAATGCTTGTTGAACAGTACCTGCATCTGCTGTAGTCTGAGTTGGAGAGAGAGAGAGAGTGTGTGTGTGTGTGTGTGTGTGTGTGTGTGTGTGTGTGTGTGTGTGTGTGTGTGTGTGTGTGTGTGTGTGTGTGTGTGTGTGTGTGTGTGTGTGTGTGTGTGTGTGTGTGTGTGTGTGTGTGTGTGTGTGTGTGTGTGTGTGTGTGTGTGTGTGTGTGTTTTCTCGAGTATGCGACTAATCTGTGGCAATGCCACAGCTTAATTTATCTCGCCCCTATTCACTGATTACAGGTCAGGTGTAGTGCAGGTCAGCATGTGCACCTTAACAATGTCTTCCCCCACCACCATGTCCAGTCCTCAACTATTATAATCAGTGTGGCCTTCTGCTGTGCAGTCAAAGTCCAAATCACTAGCCTGCCAGTCACTGACATCCAACACAGTTTGTCACATTGTGCACCAGTGTATGCAGACAAAAGGTTAAAAGATTCGATCATTCAGGAGTGATGTAGCCCTGTACTGTATTTCACCATATATAACCATGCTTTCATCAGAACCTTGGATGGCTACTGTGCTCCGCAACGTTCATTTTAAAGATGCAACCATTCGAATGGCATAAGACATGGGGCCTCATTTATAAAATGAGTTGTTGTACAACATTTGAGCATTCAATCAGTTCTCAAAATGTGAGTATGCACAATTTAGAACGAGTTCCCTCATTAAAACGCACTTAACTCACAATCTACGGTGATCAACTAACTTACATCTTTATGCTGTTTATGGCAACTTACCATGGCAATTTACTATGGCAACTTACCATGGCAACTTACCATGGCAACTTACCATGGCAACTTACCATGGCAACTTACCATGGCAACTTACTATGGCAACTTGGAATTGTTAAGATGTTCTAAGTGACGTACAGTAGCCCAGACTTTAGTGCGGAAGACTATGCATTATAGTTCAGAATTCTGTTCACCCACAGATGATAGTGTTGTGATCATCAAGCTGAAGGTTGTTAAATATTTAACTCTTGAAACATTGGCATAGTCTACATTTTAGTGTATGCACAATTTACGAACAAATCGGTGCATGAAAACTTTTTAGAATTGAGGACCTGTGGTCTTTATGAATGATGTGTTCCAATGGCTTTCTTCACCAACAGACCAACCCACCAGGCAGCTGAAGGGAACTGACCAACCCACCAGGCAGCTGAAGGGAACTGACCAACCACCAGGCAACTGAAGGTTACTGACCAACCACCCAGGCAGCTGAAGGGAACTGACCAACCCACCAGGCAGCTGAAGGGAACTGACCAACCCACCAGGCAGCTGAAGGGAACTGACCAACCACCAGGCAGCTGAAGGGAACTGACCAACCACCAGGCAGCTGAAGGGAACTGACCAACCACCCAGGCAGCTGAAGGGTACTGACCAACCCACCAGGCAGCTGAAGGGAACTGGCCAACCACCAGGCAGCTGAAGGGAACTGACCAACCACCCAGGCAGCTGAAGGGAACTGACCAACCCACCAGGCAGCTGAAGGGAACTGACCAACCCACCAGGCAGCTGAAGGGAACTGACCAACCACCAGGCAGCTGAAGAGAACTGACCAACCACCAGGCAGCTGAAGGGAACTGACCAACCCACCAGGCAGCTGAAGGGAACTGACCAACCACCCAGGCAGCTGAAGGGAACTGACCAACCCACCAGGCAGCTGAAGGGAACTGACCAACCCACCAGGCAGCTGAAGGGAACTGACCAACCACCAGGCAGCTGAAGGGAACTGACCAACCACCCAGGCAGCTGAAGGGTACTGACCAACCCACCAGGCAGCTGAAGGGAACTGACCATCCCACCAGGCAGCTGAAGGGAACTGACCAACCCACCAGGCAGCTGAAGGGAACTGACCAACCCACCAGGCAGCTGAAGGGAACTGACCAACCACCCAGGCAGCTGAAGGGAACTGACCAACCACCCAGGCAGCTGAAGGGAAATGACCAACCCACCAGACACCTGAAGGGAACTGACCAACCCACCAGGCAGCTGAAGGGAACTGACCAACCCACCAGGCAGCTGAAGGGAACTGACCAACCACCAGGCAGCTGAAGGGAACTGACCAACCACCCAGGCAGCTGAAGGGTACTGACCAACCCACCAGGCAGCTGAAGGGAACTGACCAACCACCAGGCAGCTGAAGGGAACTGACCAACCCACCAGACAGCTGAAGGGAACTGACCAACCACCAGGCAGCTGAAGGGAACTGACCAACCACCCAGGCAGCTGAAGGGTACTGACCAACCCACCAGGCAGCTGAAGGGAACTGACCAACCACCCAGGCAGCTGAAGGGAACTGACCAACCACCCAGGCAGCTGAAGGGTACTGACCAACCCACCAGGCAGCTGAAGGGAACTGACCAACCCACCAGGCAGCTGAAGGGAACTGACCAACCCACCAGGCAACTGAAGGGAACTGACCAACCACCAGGCAGCTGAAGGGAATTGGAAACAATCGATAAGTGCAATCAGAAACATGATGTAGATTGGATCTTTGAGGCACTTCTTAAATAAAAAAAATGGTGGGGGCAAAAACGGTTTTGTTCATGAAAATCAAACTGGCTGAAGAAAATAAACAAAATCCATGGTCATGAATAAAACGAACCACTTTGAATCAATAGAAAGGCAGCGTTGATTTGGAGGCGCTGCCTACAGTAGAATACACAAGAATAACTTCTAGCACTATTCTTTCCTTCATCATTGTACATTCTTGTTTTGCTCGAGGCAGCGGAGCTTCCTACAACATAAATTCAAGTTCTGAGTCGTAGAACTTTCATATTCCACCCGGGCGGGGGGGTGTAAAAATCTGTTTTACAATGGCAGGCACAGAATTAAGTTGCTTCCTGCCGTGCTGCTGACACAGAAATTGAGTTGTTGAGGGAAACAATCAAAACCGCAAAGCCAAAAAAACAGGAAGATAATCAACAACTGAGTTTTGAGAATGTTCCTGTGTATTTTGTTGTGTTGACCACCTCCAAAGAGTTTTGCCCCGGCGACAAAATAATGCAATCCGTTATGGGAGATCCACGACAAAAGAAAAAAAGGCTCCTTTTTGCATTTGTGTCCTCGAGCCTCGTCCCTCGTGCAAAGCCGAGAATTTCTTGTCCTCCCTTTGTCCTCCCTCCATTCCACTCCTCCTCGGCAGAGGGAGTTGTTCATTGATTTGGCTGAGAGAGGGGTGGGGGTGGACGGGGCAGTAGACAGACACAGGTGGGAGAAGAAAAGGAGGTCTCCTCCCCCTCATACAGACTCCTCCGTGGATAGCAGCAGGGGGTTGATGTATTCAAATCCCTCAAACTCGGACTGGTCTATTCTCTTGATGATGTCCCTGGGAGAGGAGAGAGAGAAGAGCAGAGAGAGAAAATAAGAAAAGGTCATTTTACTCTGAACAGATTACAAATACTACAATGTGCTACCTCGTCCTGATCGCTTACGCTTTACGCTTTCAAAAAAATGTTTGTGCAAGGAAGTTATACGTAGTGAGGTATATTATACGTAGGGAGGCATATTATACGTAGTGAGGTATATTATACGTAGTGAGGTATATTATACGTAGTGAGGCATATTATACGTAGTGAGGCATATTAAACGTTGTGAGGTATATTATACGTAGTGAGGTATATTATACGTAGTGAGGCATAGTATACGTAGTGAGGCATATTAAACGTAGTGAGGTGTATTATACGTAGTGAGGCATATTATACGTAGTGAGGTATATATATATATATTTTTATTTTTATTTTTAACCCCTTTTCTCCCCAATTTTCGTGGTATCCAATCGCTAGTAATTAACTATCTTGTCTCATCACTACAACTCCCGTACGGGCTCGGGAGAGACGAAGGTCGAAAGCCATGCGTCCTCCGAGGCACAACCCAACCAAGCCGCACTGCTTCTTTAACACAGCGCGCCTCCAACCCGGAAGCCAGCTGCACCAATGTGTCGGAGGAAACACCGTGCACCCTGCCCCCTTGGTTAGCACGCACTGCGCCCAGCCCGCCACAGGAGTCGCTGGAGCGCGATGAGACAAGGAAATCCCTACCGGCCAAACCCTCCCTAACCCGGACGACACTAGCCCAATTGTGCGTCGCCCCACGGACCTCCCGGTCGCGGCCGGCTGCGACAGAGCCTGGGGGCGAACCCAGAGACTCTGGTCGCGCAGTTAGCACTGCGATGCAGTGCCCTAGACCACTGCGCCACCCGGGAGGCCCCGTAGTGAGGTATATTATACGTAGTGAGGTATATTATACGTAGTGTAGGCTACCAGGTTTATACGTAGTGAGACATATTATACGTAGTGAGGTATATTATACGTAGTGAGGTATATTATACGTAGTGAGGCATAGTATACGTAGTGCGGCATATTAAACGTAGTGAGGTATATTATACGTAGTGAGGTATATTATACGTAGTGAGGTATATTATACGTAGTGTAGGCTACCAGGTTTATACGTAGTGAGACATATTAAACGTAGTGAGGTATATTATACGTAGTGAGGTATATTATACGTAGTGAGGCATAGTATACGTAGTGAGGCATAGTATACGTAGTGAGGTATATTATACGTAGTGTAGGCTACCAGGTTTATACGTAGTGAGACATATTAGCAGAGAGAGAAAATAAGAAAAGGTCATTTTACTCTGAACAGATTACAAATACTACAATGTGCTACCTCGTCCTGATCGCTTACGCTTTACGCTTTCAAAAAAATGTTTGTGCAAGGAAGTTATACGTAGTGAGGTATATTATACATAGTGAGGTATATTTTACGTAGTGAGGTATATTATACGTAGTGAGGTATATTATATGTAGTGAGGCATATTATACGTAGTGAGGTATATTATACGTAGTGAGGTATATTATACGTAGTGAGGTATATTATACGTAGTGAGGCATATTAAACGTAGTGAGGCATATTATACGTAGTGAGGTATATTATACGTAGTGAGGCATATTATACGTAGTGAGACATATTATACGTAGTGAGGTATATTATACGTAGTGAGGTATATTATACGTAGTGAGGCATATTATACGTAGTGAGGTATATTATACATAGTGTAGGCTACCAGGTTTATACGTAGTGAGACATATTATACGTAGTGAGGTATATTATACGTAGTGAGGTATATTATACGTAGTGAGGCATAGTATACGTAGTGAGGTATATTATACGTAGTGAGGTATATTATACGTAGTGAGGTATATTATACGTAGTGAGGTATATTATACGTAGTGAGGTATATTATACGTAGTGAGGCATATTATACGTAGTGAGGCATAGTATACGTAGTGAGGTATATTATACGTAGTGAGGTATATTATACGTAGTGAGGCATAGTATACGTAGGGAGGTGTATTATACGTAGTGAAGTATGTTATACGTAGGGAGGCATATTATACGTAGGGAGGTGTGCTGCTTTACAGGGTGTGGACATGCCAGTGTAGTACTTCAGCAGTCACCTTACCTCTCCTATACACAGGGAATATATGGCAGTCGGATGACAATAGTCCTATATGGATATTTACAGGAACAGCCTACAGTAGATTCACCTGATAGTCTACAGTAGATTCACCTGGTAGCCTACAGTAGATTCACCTGATAGTCTACAGTAGATTCACCTGGTAGTCTACAGTAGATTCACCTGGTAGTCTACAGTAGATTCACCTGGTAGCCTACAGTAGAGCCACCTGGTAGCCTACAGTAGATTCACCTGGTAGCCTACAGTAGATTCACCTGGTAGTCTACAGTAGATTCACCTGATAGTCTACAGTAGATTCACCTGGTAGCCTACAGTAGATTCACCTGGTAGCCTACAGTAGATTCACCTGGTAGTCTACATTAGATTCACCTGGTAGTCTACATTAGATTCACCTGGTAGCCTACAGTAGATTCACCTGGTTGCCTACAGTAGATTCACCTGGTAGCCTACAGTAGATTCACCTGGTAGCCTACAGTAGAGCCACCTGGTAGCCTACAGTAGATTCACCTGGTTGCCTACAGTAGATTCACCTGGTAGCCTACAGTAGATTCACCTGGTAGCCTACAGTAGATTCACCTGGCCTCTTCTCTGTACTGATCTAACACACATATGGTTATTTCAAAATCGGCCATTAAACCCCAGCAAAAAAAAGAGCCCTTTGCGCAACGTAAAAGAGTAGAAGACAGAACAGCATGTTGTTACCTCGTCAGTGAACTCTCCCTGTGCTTCTTTCTCTCCTCAGCAGAGGCCTTGGTTTGGTTCCATTAACAAAGTGGTAATCATCTTTATATGAAGTAATCATCTTTATATGAAGCGAAACCGTGTCTGTCTTCCTGTGTCTGTGTCAGTCTCTCTCCCTCCCCCTCTCCCTGTCTGTCTCCCCCTCTCCTTCCTGTCTGTCTCCCCCTCCCCCCGTCTCTCTGCCCCTCTACCGCCCTCCCTCTCCCTCTCTCCCATCCGTCTGTCCGACTCTGACTGGTTTGGAGAGGCGGTGTAAAAATAAGGGCCCATAAGGCTCAGGTTGAAAGCAGCTCACTATATATGGAATAGGGTGCTTGGAGATGGAGATGTTGGTTGTCTTTATACTGGTCCTGGGTGTGTGTGGTTGTTTTTGCTTGTAATTGTTGAGGTGAGGTTTAATGTTGGTAGAGCTGATCCTAGACCAGTTTTTTTCATTGTAATCTAGATCCAGACATACACTCTGTTGACTACAACACACCACCAAACCTTTAGGATCACATTCAACACACTGAAATACACTCAACAGTGTTCTAGTCTGGAAGATTCCATTGAATATTTTACAAATAGCTCCCCCCCCCCAAAAAAAAGAATAGATGGATATTCTATCCCTGAGCACACTTGGGTGGACACAGCTAGATATCACTGTAAATACATGTGAGTGAAGTCAGAGAGTAGCAGCAGGCTTGAGGTAGAGGAAAAGAAAAGGGAAACCGAGCGAGGTCTGGAGGGAACATTTGGGACGCAGGCCAAAAAAGTTGTGTTGTGCAAATGTTGCCTAAAAGTGCTACCAGAGGAAAAGGCAATGAGAAAGACACACGTAGAGAGAATACAGGATACAGACATTGAGAGAGAGAGAGAGAGAGAGAGAGAGAGAGAGAGAGAGAGAGAGAGAGAGAGAGAGAGAGAGAGAGAGAGAGAGAGAGAGAGAGAGAGAGAGAGAGAGAGAGAGAGAGAGAGAGAGAGAGAGAGAGAGAGAGAGAGGATACAGACATTAAGAGAGAGAGAGAGAGAGAGAGAGGATACAGACATTAAGAGAGAGAGAGAGAGGATACAGACATTAAGAGAGAGAGAGAGAGAGAGGATACAGACATTAAGAGAGAGAGAGAGAGAGAGGATACAGACATTAAGAGAGAGAGAGAGAGAGAGGATACAGACATTAAGAGAGAGAGAGAGAGAGAGGATACAGACATTAAGAGAGAGAGAGAGAGAGAGGATACAGACATTAAGAGAGAGAGAGAGAGAGAGAGGATACAGACATTAAGAGAGAGAGAGAGAGAGAGAGGATACAGACATTAAGAGAGAGAGAGAGAGAGAGAGGATACAGACATTAAGAGAGAGAGAGAGAGAGAGAGGATACAGACATTAAGAGAGAGAGAGAGAGAGGATACAGACATTAAGAGAGAGAGAGAGAGAGAGAGGATACAGACATTAAGAGAGAGAGAGAGATGATACAGACATTAAGAGAGAGAGAGAGATGATACAGACATTAAGAGAGAGAGAGAGATGATACAGACATTAAGAGAGAGAGAGAGATGATACAGACATTAAGAGAGAGAGAGAGATGATACAGACATTAAGAGAGAGAGAGAGATGATACAGACATTAAGAGAGAGAGAGATGATACAGACATTAAGAGAGAGAGAGATGATACAGACATTAAGAGAGAGAGAGGATGATACAGACATTAAGAGAGAGAGAGGATGATACAGACATTAAGAGAGAGAGAGGATGATACAGACATTAAGAGAGAGAGAGGATGATACAGACATTAAGAGAGAGAGAGGATGATACAGACATTAAGAGAGAGAGAGGATGATACAGACATTAAGAGAGAGAGAGGATGATACAGACATTAAGAGAGAGAGAGGATGATACAGACATTAAGAGAGAGAGAGGATGATACAGACATTAAGAGAGAGAGAGGATGATACAGACATTAAGAGAGAGAGAGAGAGAAAAAAGAAAGAAGAAAGGAGAAAGAAAAAGTGATGGGAGGGGAAAAAGGTGTCATCTGAGGCTGCCCTCATGTCAGCAGAGCTGGGAAATGACAGCTGGGAGAGAGAGAGAGGGAGAGAGAGAGAGGAGAGAGAGAGTGGGAGAGGAGAGGAGAGAGGAGAGAAAACAGAAAGAGAGAGAGACAGACTTTGATGATGGTATTTGATGATGGTGCCCATGTAACAGTATAACTTTAAACCGTCCCCTCACCCCGACACGGGCGCGAACCAGGGACCTTCTGCACACATCAACAACAGTCACCCACGAAGCGTCGTTACCCATCGCTCCACAAAAGCCGCGGCCCTTGCAGAGCAAGGGGCAACACTACATCTAGGTTTCAGAGCAAGTGACGTAACTGATTGAACCGCTACTAGCGCGTACCCGCTAACTAGCTAGCCATTTCGCATCCGTTACACACACACACACACACACACACACACACACACACACACACACACACACACACACACACACACACACACACACACACACACACACACACACACACACACACACACACACACACACACACACACACACACAGGATTCATAAAAAAGGAGGGCAGAACCAATCCAATCAACCTCCTCCATACAATACAAATCCAGGGAATGTTTCATCCATCCTGTCTATAGACAAAGCCCTTGAACAACGGTGACTAGCCAAGGCATAGAACATAGTGAATCCTTATTTCTTTGAGTTTGGTCCTACTGGTCATTGACAAGGAGCTGGCAAATTAAACTCTCTCCCCACCCACCCTCCTAGTCTCTCTCTGTCTCTCGCTCCCCATCTCCCCCCCCCACACTAATCTCTCTCTGTCTCTCGCTCGCCATGTCTCTCCCTCCCTCTCTGTCTGTCTCCCCATTTCCCTTCTTCTGTGTCTGTCTCCCTCTGTGTCTGTCGCCCGCTGTGTCTGTCGCCTTGCTGTGTCTGTTGCCCTCTGTATCTGTCTCCCTCTGTATCTGTCACCCTCTGTGTCTGTCCCTCTCTGTTACTATCTCTCTCTCTGTTACTGTCTGTCTCCTTGACTGTCTCTCTCTGTGTGTCTGTCTCTCTCTGTGTGTCTGTCTCTCTCCGTGACTGTCTCTCTCTGTGACTGTCTCTCTCTGTGTGTCTGTCTCTCTCTGTATGTCTGTCTCTCTCTGTGTCTGTCTCTGCCTGTGTGTCTGTCTCTGTCTGTGTGTCTGTCTCTCTCTGTGACTGTCTCTCTCTGTGACTGTCTCTCTATCTCCCTCTCCCCCCTCTCCCTGTCTGTCTCCCCTCTCCCCATTTAACTGTCTCTCTCCCCCTCTCCCCCCACTCCCTCTCCCTCTGTCTCTCTGTCTGACTGACTGGTTTACTCTCCCTCTGTCTCTCTGTCTGACTGACTGGTTTACTCTCCCCTCCACCTCTTTCTCTGTTTCTCTCCCCCTCTGTTTTTCTCTTCCTCTCTCCCTCCCTCCCTCCCTCAGCTCCTCAGGAAGCTAGGGTTTTTTATGCAGCAAAGTAAATCGCTAACGAGAAGGGTTTACTCTTTTTCTCCCTCCCTCTCTCTCGCTTACTTTTCTTGTTTCGTCTGCCAACCTATCACAGAAGAGGAGAGGTTGCTTTACATCATGGGAGCTGCACCACCGGTTGATCTGACTGCACCTCAGTAGACACACATCGACTACTGTGTCAGAATGCCAGAGATACTGTGGGTTTCTATCCAGGGTAGATGGATAGATAGACGATATGCCGTTATTAGGGCTCGAAACAGAGAAAGGCAGGTAAGATACAGAATTTAAAGTTGAAACTGACATTTTTTTATGTAACTTTTTTTTTAACCAGATATGGACTGATATGGATTGAGTTTCAAGTAGTTTGAAAACTGTATATTCCTAGAAATTCCTTGAATTTGTGTTGTTCATCTGATCGCCAATACATCTATATAGAATGCTGAATTATTACAAAACCAAACATTGAGCCTGAACATCAAAATTAGACCACGATGGATCATTTAAT
Source organism: Salvelinus fontinalis (assembly GCF_029448725.1). Lineage (NCBI taxonomy): Eukaryota > Metazoa > Chordata > Actinopteri > Salmoniformes > Salmonidae > Salvelinus > Salvelinus fontinalis. Next base: position 12,791,478 of record NC_074695.1, read on the forward strand.
GAAAACATTGACAAATGTCAGCCCAGTAATATCTATTGGCACCGCTTGCAAAGCCACATGGGATAGTTTGGAATAGTTATCCTGCAGCCGCAGAGAAAAGCCTGGCTTGTTTGTCATACTCTGGCTACAGAGCCCCTCGGTAGAATGGCAGTCACCTCTGTTGCTATGCCAAATCTTTTTAGCCCATTCTTTCAAAGTTAATCTAAAACAAGGATCCTGTCAAATCCCCCGTGGACAATATGTCTACATCGATCAAAACACAACCTACGACTGAAGTCATTGTTGGAAGGCCATTTTCTTTATTTTTTCCTCATTGAAGACAATTACTTTCAAAGACATCGAGAGTCGGAAACTTGGCACAGTACCACTCGTAAACGGACTGAAGATGAAAGGATAGGGGAACAGAGAAAGAGTGGATGTCCAAGTAGATCTTTGTTCAGTGGAGTCATCACACGTCTGATGTCTCTTCTCTACTCCCAAACTCTGTTGTGATTGGGGTTTTTACAATGAGGGCAGAGCCATAGAAACCGACATGGATCCATAGCAGCATTTCATTGTAACAATATCAAATGTTAACCCTTTTATGTTGCAGATTCTGAGGTGGTCAATGCTCTCTGAGGTGGTCCATGCTCTCTGAGGTGGTCAATGCTCTCTGAGGTGGTCAATGCTCTCTGAGGTGGTGAATGCTCTCTGAGGTGGTAAATGCTCTCTGAGGTGGTGAATGCTCTCTGAGGTGGTCCATGCTCTCTGAGGTGGTCCATGCTCTCTGAGGTGGTCAATGCTCTCTGAGGTGGTGAATGCTCTCTGAGGTGGTCAACGCTCTCTGAGGTGGGCAATGCTCTCTGAGGTGGTCAATGCTCTCTGAGGTGGTCAATGCTCTCTGAGGTGGTCAATGCTCTCTGAGGTGGTGAATGCTCTCTGAGGTGGTCAATGCTCTCTGAGGTGGTCAATGCTCTCTGAGGTGGTGAATGCTCTCTGAGGTGGTCAATGCTCTCTGAGGTGGTGAATGCTCTCTGAGGTGGTCAATGCTCTCTGAGGTGGTCAATGCTCTCTGAGGTGGTCAATGCTCTCTGAGGTGGTCATTGCTCTCTGAGGTGGTCATTGCCCTCTGGTTGTTGAATATCTTCACTACTACTATTATAGGTCGCCATTGAGCCACAAAGGGGCAGTTAAAGAACCGCATGTGGCTCCAAAGCCACACGTTGCAGACCCCTGAATAGACCCTGTCCAGAAACAACCCCGATTGCCTACCCCCTAGACACTTGTGGATATCTGGGATGATCTGATAGGATTAAGCAATGCAGTGATAGCTCAACCTTTCCCTCTGATAGGCTATAGGGGGAATTTTCCCCATATTGTTTAAAACAAATCATCTCTAGGGAGTAAGGGTCAGGGATTATTTCTGGACACGCCCCCAGTCTCATCCTCCAATCCCTTATGGTAGAAAAGGAAACAGACTGGAATGTACTGGTCTTGTGCCCCATACTGGCCAACCATCACCATTCCCAGAGTTCAACTGGTGTTTCCCAGTCTGTACCTCCCCTATCCACTAACCATCTATGTTATCAAGCTATTATAACCCTAGTTATAACACTAGCAACTTGTACAGTAAGCTATAACATTGGCGCTCTGACATTTAATATATAGACACGGTTACACAACTAGTTGGATGGCTTGTTGAATCTCATCTATAGGCCTATGACACTTCAAATCATGTGTTGATCAAACATTTATTCGTATGTCAGGCTAGTCGCGTCTGTTTGGAAGAACTTACTCATCGTCTGGCGTTAGCTGCACTGGTTCGTTGGTGAACTGGGTGTCGAAGTTCTCCAGGCCGTAGTCGTCTGTGATCTGGGGCTTGAAGGGCGGGGCCATCTGTTTCTTCTCCAGCTGCACGGGGAGACAAACACAGCAACACTGTCATAAGTGCAGAAAGTAGCAAAACATTTTTCAACGGAAGACTAAAACATGGGACAAGGTCAGGTAGTCCCCTCCTCCACGTTTCACATCTGTGCCTTTGTAAACGTAGCTCTGTATGTCTGTCTACTGGCTATGTTGAATATACGTATGCCGGCAGGAAAAGCATTTCAACAGTCATCGTCATAATCAACCACATATGAATGAGTTTTTCTCCAGAAAGTGGTTGACCTGTGTAACAAGATGTCTCACCTTGGTCAGGAAGACAGCGTAGAGACACACAGAGAAAAGCAGGGGACACTATGACAGGTGAAGGAAGGGTGAGACAGATTTTCAAAACCATTTTTTGTTGTTGTAAATATATAATTTCTGTATTTTCCTTATGAGGACATGGATATTGTGAGACTAAAATGGATTGATGTGTATTTTATTTAGCAAAATGTGTATTTTCTTTTTTTTCTTCACAAAGCTCACACTTTGCTTTCAATTACAGTTTTCTTAGTGCGTGTGCACACATGCACGTGTGCATTTCTGGGTTCTTGATTTCCCTGCTGGCTCTCAGGCAACTGCTATGGATCATTACTGTTATTGGTTCAAAGCACTTGTGGGAAGAGCTTCAAACAGCACAGAACACCTCTCTTTCTCTCTCTTCCTCCTTCTCTCTGTCTCTTTCGTTTCCTCTCCCTGCTATTCCCCATCTCTTCCTCTCGCTCTCTATTTCCCCCCCTCCCTTCTCTCTCTATCTATCCAGGTCTCTCTTTCCCTCCCCTCTCTCCCACGGTCCTCCCCTCCCTTATATCTCTCTGATGTAGGCTGGCTGGCTCGCTGGCTGACTGGCTGGCAATCTGCAGGAGCCCTGTGAGGTATTAATGAAGCGTGTAGATCTCAGACGGGCCGGGGCCTCGGCTCTGATCTCTCCTACTCAGAGAGGAAGTGGCCCTGGGGCCTCGGCTCTGATCTCTCCTACTCAGAGAGGAAGTGGCCCAGGGCCTTGGCTCTGATCTCTCCTACTCAGAGAGGAAGTGGCCACGGGGACTCGGCTCTGATCTCTCCTACTCAGAGAGGACGTGGCCACGGGGACTCGGCTCTGATCTCTCCTACTCAGAGAGGAAGTGGCCCAGGGGCTCGGCTCTACTTTCTCCTACTCAGAGAGGACGTGGCCACGGGGACTCGGCTCTGATCTCTCCTACTCAGAGAGGAAGTGGCCCAGGGCCTCGGCTCTGATCTCTCCTACTCAGAGAGGAAGTGGCCCTGGGGCCTCGGCTCTGCTTTCTCCTACTCAGAAAGGAAGTGGCCCTGGGGCCTCGGCTCTGCTTTCTCCTACTCAGAGAGGAAGTGGCCCTGGGGCCTCGGCTCTGATCTCTCCTACTCAGAGAGGACGTGGCCACGGGGACTCGGCTCTGATCTCTCCTACTCAGAGAGGAAGTGGCCACGTGATCTCTCCTACTCAGAGAGGAAGTGGCCACGGGGACTCGGCTCTGATCTCTCCTACTCAGAGAGGACGTGGCCCAGTTCCTTGACATGTGGAGCAGAACTGTCTGACATGGCCTGTGATGGCATATAAACAAGAAAAGTAAGCGAGAGAGAGGGAGGGAGAAAAAGAGTAAACCCTTCTCGTTAGCGATTTACTTTGCTGCATAAAAAACCCTAGCTTCCTGAGGAGCTGAGGGAGGGAGGGAGGGAGAGAGGAAGAGAAAAACAGAGGGGGAGAGAAACAGAGAAAGAGGTGGAGGGGAGAGTAAACCAGTCAGTCAGACAGAGAGACAGAGGGAGAGTAAACCAGTCAGTCAGACAGAGAGACAGAGGGAGAGGGAGTGGGGGGAGAGGGGGAGAGAGACAGTTAAATGGGGAGAGGGGAGACAGACAGGGAGAGGGGGGAGAGGGAGATAGAGAGACAGTCACAGAGAGAGACAGTCACAGAGAGAGACAGTCACAGAGAGAGACAGACACACAGACAGAGACAGACACACAGGCAGAGACAGACACACAGAGAGAGACAGACACACAGAGAGAGACAGACACACAGAGAGAGACAGACACAGAGAGAGACAGACACAGAGAGAGACAGACATACAGAGAGAGACAGACACACAGAGAGAGACAGTCACAGAGAGAGACAGTCACGGAGAGAGACAGACACACAGAGAGAGACAGACACACAGAGAGAGACAGTCAAGGAGACAGACAGTAACAGAGAGAGAGATAGTAACAGAGAGGGAGAGACACAGAGGGTGACAGATACAGAGGGAGACAGATACAGAGGGCAACAGACACAGCAAGGCGACAGAAACAGCGGGCGACAGACACAGAGGGAGACAGACACAGAGGGAGACAGACACAGAGGGAGACAGACACAGAGGGAGACAGACACAGAAGAAGGGAAATGGGGAGACAGACAGAGAGGGAGGGAGAGACATGGGGAGCGAGAGACAGAGAGAGACTAGGAGGGTGGGTGGGGAGAGAGTTTAATTTGCCAGCTCCTTGTCAATGACCAGTAGGACCAAACTCAAAGAAATAAGGATTCACTATGTTCTATGCCTTGGCTAGTCACCGTTGTTCAAGGGCTTTGTCTATAGACAGGATGGATGAAACATTCCCTGGATTTGTATTGTATGGAGGAGGTTGATTGGATTGGTTCTGCCCTCCTTTTTTATGAATCCTGTGTGTGTGTGTGTGTGTGTGTGTGTGTGTGTGTGTGTGTGTGTGTGTGTGTGTGTGTGTGTGTGTGTGTGTGTGTGTGTGTGTGTGTGTGTGTGTGTGTGTGTGTGTGTGTGTGTGTGTGTGTGTGTGTGTGTGTGTGTGAGAGAGAGGGTGTGTGTGTGTGAGAGAGAGAGAGAGAGAGAGAGAGAGAGAGAGAGAGAGAGAGAGAGAGAATGTGTGTGATACAGAGCAAGAGAGAGAGAGAGAGAGAGAGAGAGAGAGAATCAAAGGACTCATTTTTACAACATTGGAAAAACGAAATAAAATCCCAAAGCCGACTAAATTGCTATCTGACCCTAAATAGAGAATATGAATTGACTGATTATCTCTACTCTGTCAGAGATACGAAGCAGAAACAGATCCTTACCAAGTACAGGCTGAGTGACCACCGATTGGCAATAGAAACCGGCAGACATAAAAAGACATGGCTACCCAAAGAGGAGCGTGTATGTGGTCACTGCACGACAGGGGATGTAGAAACAGAGATGCACTTTCTCCTTTACTGTGATAAATATTCCTCACCAAGAGATTCCTTATTCACAGAAATGACTACATTTATTTCAAATTTTAACTTATTAAACCCAGAGGAAAAACTAAAAATACTCATGGGCGAAGGAGCAATGGCTACTCTTGCAGACAAATATGTATTTGCCTGCCATAGTCTGAGGGACACTGAATAATAACATCTGCATAGTAAACAGTAACTTACTTATTATTAGTATTACTATTATTGTTAATTCTATTATAATTGTTGTTTATCATTATAGATAGTAGTGGTGGGGGTAGTAGGGTGATGGTAATGATAGCAGTGTAATGACGATCGTTGTGGTGGTAGTTGTAGTACTGATGTAATGGTGAAGATAACAGTTATAAGTTAGTTATAGTTTCATTTTCCATGTTTAGCTTTTTATATTTATTACATTTCTCATATATTGTTGTTATTTTTGTATTTCATTTTGACTTATTATTTACTACCATTTTATATTATTATTTGTTATTGTTTATAATTTTATTACAATGTATATTGTTTGGCAATATTGACACTATGTTTTTCGCGCAAATGAAGCAGCTTGAGTTTGAATTAGAATTTGAAAGAGAGAGAGAGAGAAAGAGAGAGAGACAGAGAGAGACAGAGACAGATAGAAAGAGAGAGAGACAGAGAGAGAAAGAGAGAGACAAAGACAAAGTGTGTATGTGTGTGATACAGAGGCAGGGAGGACTCCAGAGGGGCAAGGAGATGCTGATATGGTTCATCGCCATAGCAGCCAGGATGATGGTGAAAACACAGATGCTGATGTGGCAGGACTAATTAGCAATCAAGAGCATGGGGCAAAGAGGGCTTTAAAACAGCGGTACTGTACTGTAAGACTAGAGATGGGTAGTGCTAATAGATATAGCATTTACATCTTAATTTATCAACGAAGGAAAATGGCAACACTCTGCATTCTGAACCACTCTTGTACTACACCCTGAACAGTCTGGATTCTGAACCACTCTCTCTGGTGCTACACTCTGGATCAGTCTGCATTCTGAACCACTCTCTCTGGTGCTACACTCTGGATCAGTCTGCATTCTGAACCACTCTCTCGGGTACTACACTCTGGATCAGTCTGCATTCTGAACCACTCTCTCTGGTGCTACACTCTGAACAGTCTGCATTCAGAACCACTCTCTCTGGTGCTACACTCTGGATCAGTCTGCATTCTGAACCACACTCTCTGGTGCTACACTCTGGATCAGTCTGCATTCTGAACCACTCTCTCTGGTGCTACACTCTGAACAGTCTGCATTCAGAACCACTCTCTCTGGTGCTACACTCTGGATCAGTCTGCATTCTGAACCACTCTCTCTGGTGCTACACTCTGGATCAGTCTGCATTCTGAACCACTCTCTCTGGTGCTACACTCTGAACAGTCTGCATTCTGAACCACTCTCTCTGGTGCTACACTCTGGATCAGTCTGCATTCTGAACCACTCTCTCTGGTGCTACACTCTGAACAGTCTGCATTCTGAACCACTCTCTCTGGTGCTACACCCTGAACAGTCTGGATTCTGAACCACTCTCTCTGGTGCTAAACTCTGGATCAGTCTGCATTCTGAACCACTCTCTCTGGTGCTACACTCCAGAACAGTCTGCATTCTGAACCACTCTCTCTGGTGCTACACTCTGAAAAGTCTGCATTCTGAACCACTCTCTCTGGTGCTACACTCTGGAACAGCCTTTATTCTGAACCACTCTCTCTGGTGCTACACTCTGAACCGTCTGCATTCTGAACCACTCTCTCTGGTGCTACACTCTGGATCAGTCTGCATTCTGAACCACTCTCTCTGGTGCTACACTCTGAACAGTCTGCATTCTGAACCACTCTCTCTGGTGCTACACTCTGAACAGTCTGCATTCTGAACCAATCTCTGGCACTACACTCTGGAACAGCCTTTATTCTGAACCACTCTCTCTGGTGCTACACTCTGAACAGTCTGCATTCTGAACAACTCTCTCTGGTGCTACACTCTGGATCAGTCTGCATTCTGAACCACTCTCTCTGGTGCTACACTCTGAACAGTCTGCATTCTGAACCACTCTCTCTGGTGCTACACTCTGGATCAGTCTGCATTCTGAACCACTCTCTCTGGTGCTACACTCTGGATCAGTCTGCATTCTGAACCACTCTCTCTGGTGCTACACTCTGAACAGTCTGCATTCAGAACCACTCTCTCTGGTGCTACACTGGATCAGTCTGCATTCTGAACCACTCTCTCTGGTGCTACACTCTGGATCAGTCTGCATTCTGAACCACTCTCTCTGGTGCTACACTCTGGATCAGTCTGCATTCTGAACCACTCTCTCTGGTGCTAAACTCTGGATCAGTCTGCATTCTGAACCACTCTCTCTGGTGCTACACTCTGAACAGTCTGCATTCTGAACCACTCTCTCTGGTGCTACACCCTGAACAGTCTGGATTCTGAACCACTCTCTCTGGTGGTAAACTCTGGATCAGTCTGCATTCTGAACCACTCTCTCTGGTGCTACACTCCAGAACAGTCTGCATTCTGAACCACTCTCTCTGGTGCTACACTCTGAAAAGTCTGCATTCTGAACCACTCTCTCTGGTGCTACACTCTGGAACAGCCTTTATTCTGAACCACTCTCTCTGGTGCTACACTCTGGAACAGCCTTTATTCTGAACCACTCTCTCTGGTGCTACACTCTGAACAGTCTGCATTCTGAACCACTCTCTCTGGTGCTACACTCTGGATCAGTCTGCATTCTGAACCACTCTCTCTGGTGCTACACTCTGAACAGTCTGCATTCTGAACCACTCTCTCTGGTGCTACACTCTGAACAGTCTGCATTCTGAACCAATCTCTGGCACTACACTCTGGAACAGTCTGCATTCTGAACCACTCTCTCTGGCACTACACTCTGAACAGTCTGCATTCTGAACCAATCTCTGGTGCTACACTCTGAACAGTCTGCATTCTGAACCACTCTCTGGTGCTACACTCTGAACAGTCTGCATTCTGAACCACTCTCTCTGGTGCTACACTCTGAACAGTCTGGATTCTGAACCACTCTCTCTGGTGCTACACTCTGGAACAGTCTGCATTCTGAACCACTCTCTCTGGTGCTACACTCTGAACAGTCTGCATTCTGAACCACTCTCTCTGGTGCTACACTCTGAACAGTCTGCATTCTGAACCACTCTCTCTGGTGCTAAACTCTGGATCAGTCTGCATTCTGAACCACTCTCTCTGGTGCTACACTCTGAACAGTCTGCATTCTGAACCACTCTCTCTGGTGCTACACCCTGAACAGTCTGGATTCTGAACCACTCTCTCTGATGCTACACTCTGGATCAGTCTGCATTCTGAACCACTCTCTCTGGTGCTACACTCTGAACAGTCTGCATTCTGAACCACTCTCTCTGGTGCTACACCCTGAACAGTCTGGATTCTGAACCACTCTCTCTGGTGCTAAACTCTGGATCAGTCTGCATTCTGAACCACTCTCTCTGGTGCTACACTCCAGAACAGTCTGCATTCTGAACCACTCTCTCTGGTGCTACACTCTGAAAAGTCTGCATTCTGAACCACTCTCTCTGGTGCTACACTCTGGAACAGCCTTTATTCTGAACCACTCTCTCTGGTGCTACACTCTGAACAGTCTGCATTCTGAACCACTCTCTCTGGTGCTACACTCTGGATCAGTCTGCATTCTGAACCACTCTCTCTGGTGCTACACTGAACAGTCTGCATTCTGAACCACTCTCTCTGGTGCTACACTCTGAACAGTCTGCATTCTGAACCAATCTCTGGCACTACACTCTGGAACAGTCTGCATTCTGAACCACTCTCTCTGGCACTACACTCTGAACAGTCTGCATTCTGAACCACTCTCTCTGGTGCTACACTCTGGAACAGTCTGCATTCTGAACCAATCTCTGGTGCTACACTCTGAACAGTCTGCAATCTGAACCACTCTCTGGTGCTACACTCTGAACAGTCTGCATTCTGAACCACTCTCTCTGGTGCTACACTCTGAACAGTCTGGATTCTGAACCACTCTCTCTGGTGCTACACTCTGGAACAGTCTGCATTCTGAACCACTCTCTCTGGTGCTACACTCTGAACAGTCTGCATTCTGAACCACTCTCTGGTGCTACACTCTGAACAGTCTGCATTCTGAACCACTCTCTCTGGTGCTACACTCTGGATCAGTCTGCATTCTGAACCACTCTCTCTGGTGCTACACTCTGAACAGTCTGCATTCTTTACCACTCTCTCTGGCGCTACACTCTGAACAGTCTGCATTCTGAACCACTCTCTCTGGTGCTACACTCTGAACAGTCTGCATTCTGAACCAATCTCTCTGGTGCTACACTCTGGATCAGTCTGCATTCTGAACCACTCTCTCTGGTGCTACACTCTGAAAAGTCTGCATTCTGAACCACTCTCTCTGGTGCTACACTCTGGAACAGCCTTTATTCTGAACCACTCTCTCTGGTGCTACACTCTGAACAGTCTGCATTCTGAACCACTCTCTCTGGTGCTACACTCTGGATCAGTCTGCATTCTGAACCACTCTCTCTGGTGCTACACTCTGAACAGTCTGCATTCTGAACCACTCTCTCTGGTGCTACACTCTGAACAGTCTGCATTCTGAACCAATCTCTGGCACTACACTCTGGAACAGTCTGCATTCTGAACCACTCTCTCTGGCACTACACTCTGAACAGTCTGCATTCTGAACCACTCTCTCTGGTGCTACACTCTGGAACAGTCTGCATTCTGAACCAATCTCTGGTGCTACACTCTGAACAGTCTGCATTCTGAACCACTCTCTGGTGCTACACTCTGAACAGTCTGCATTCTGAACCACTCTCTCTGGTGCTACACTCTGAACAGTCTGGATTCTGAACCACTCTCTCTGGTGCTACACTCTGGAACAGTCTGCATTCTGAACCACTCTCTCTGGTGCTACACTCTGAACAGTCTGCATTCTGAACCACTCTCTCTGGTGCTACACTCTGAACAGTCTGCATTCTGAACCACTCTCTCTGGTGCTAAACTCTGGATCAGTCTGCATTCTGAACCACTCTCTCTGGTGCTACACTCTGAACAGTCTGCATTCTGAACCACTCTCTCTGGTGCTACACCCTGAACAGTCTGGATTCTGAACCACTCTCTCTGATGCTACACTCTGGATCAGTCTGCATTCTGAACCACTCTCTCTGGTGCTACACTCTGAACAGTCTGCATTCTGAACCACTCTCTCTGGTGCTACACCCTGAACAGTCTGGATTCTGAACCACTCTCTCTGGTGCTAAACTCTGGATCAGTCTGCATTCTGAACCACTCTCTCTGGTGCTACACTCCAGAACAGTCTGCATTCTGAACCACTCTCTCTGGTGCTACACTCTGAAAAGTCTGCATTCTGAACCACTCTCTCTGGTGCTACACTCTGGAACAGCCTTTATTCTGAACCACTCTCTCTGGTGCTACACTCTGAACAGTCTGCATTCTGAACCACTCTCTCTGGTGCTACACTGGATCAGTCTGCATTCTGAACCACTCTCTCTGGTGCTACACTCTGAACAGTCTGCATTCTGAACCACTCTCTCTGGTGCTACACTCTGAACAGTCTGCATTCTGAACCAATCTCTGGCACTACACTCTGGAACAGTCTGCATTCTGAACCACTCTCTCTGGCACTACACTCTGAACAGTCTGCATTCTGAACCACTCTCTCTGGTGCTACACTCTGGAACAGTCTGCATTCTGAACCAATCTCTGGTGCTACACTCTGAACAGTCTGCATTCTGAACCACTCTCTGGTGCTACACTCTGAACAGTCTGCATTCTGAACCACTCTCTCTGGTGCTACACTCTGAACAGTCTGGATTCTGAACCACTCTCTCTGGTGCTACACTCTGGAACAGTCTGCATTCTGAACCACTCTCTCTGGTGCTACACTCTGAACAGTCTGCATTCTGAACCACTCTCTCTGGTGCTACACTCTGAACAGTCTGCATTCTGAACCACTCTCTCTGGTGCTACACTCTGAACAGTCTGCATTCTGAACCACTCTCTCTGGTGCTACACTCTGGAACAGTCTGCATTCTGAACCACTCTCTGGTGCTACACTCTGAACAGTCTGCATTCTGAACCACTCTCTGGTGCTACACTCTGAACAGTCTGCATTCTGAACCACTCTCTCTGGTGCTACACTCTGGATCAGTCTGCATTCTGAACCACTCTCTCTGGTGCTACACTCTGAACAGTCTGCATTCTGAACCACTCTCTCTGGCGCTACACTCTGAACAGTCTGCATTCTGAACCACTCTCTCTGGTGCTACACTCTGAACAGTCTGCATTCTGAACCAATCTCTGGCACTACACTCTGGAACAGTCTGCATTCTGAACCACTCTCTCTGGCACTACACTCTGAACAGTCTGCATTCAGAACCACTCTCTCTGGTGCTACACTCTGAACAGTCTGCATTCAGAACCACTCTCTCTGGTGCTACACTCTGGAACAGTCTGCATTCTGAACCACTCTCTGGTGCTACACTCTGAACAGTCTGCATTCTGAACCACTCTCTCTGGTGCTACACTCTGGAACAGTCTGCATTCTGAACCACTCTCTGGTGCTACACTCTGAACAGTCTGCATTCTGAACCACTCTCTCTGGTGCTACACTCTGAACAGTCTGCATTCTGAACCACTCTCTCTGGTGCTACACTCTGGAACAGTCTGCATTCTGAACCACTCTCTGGTGCTACACTCTGAACTGTCTGTATTCAGAACCACTCTCTGGTACTACACATTCTAGAACAGTCTGCATTCTGAACCACTCTCTGTTTCGACACTCTAGAACGGTCTGCAATGTTGTTTCTAGATGGCAACATGTGACGGCAAACGCTAAGACACTATTGTGACTGAAGAACATGGCTTGCCTCTCAACATCTGCAAATAAAAAGCATCAAGTTGACAGCTGTCTCTCTCTCTCTGGCAGGAAGATGGGTTAAAACACACAACAAATAATAAAAGAGCATGAGGTAAATGATATTCAAAGGTGTCACTGCTTCAGAGGGAAAGCCGGCGCTCCCTTAGGAGCCTGTGTTGTGATTCATATTGATATGGTTTTTGCGACCAAGCTTTAACTTCCTGACTGATGTCTTGAGATGTTGCTTCAATATATCCACATAATTTTCCTCCCTTATGATGCCATCTATTTTCTGAAGTGCACCAGTCCCTCCTGCAGCAAAGCACCCCCACAACATGATGCTGCCACCCCCGTGCTTCACGGTTGGGATGGTGTTCTTCGGCTTGCAAGCCTCCCCCTTTTTCCTCCAAACATAACGATGGTCATTATGGCCAAACAGTTCTATTTTTGTTTCATCAGACCAGAAGAAATTTCTCCAAAAGTACAATCTTTGTCCCCATGTGCAGTTACAAACCGTAGTCTGGCTTTTTTATGGCGGTTTTGGAGCATTGGCTTCTTCCTTGCTGAGCGGCCTTTCAGGTTATGTCGATATAGGACTTGTTTTATTGTGGATAAAGATCCTTTTGTACCTGTTTCCTCCAGCATCTTCACAAGGTCCTTGTGTTGTTCTGGGATTGATTTGCACTTTTCACACCAAAGTGCGTTCATCTCTAGGAGACAGAACGCGTCTCCTTCCTGAGCGGTATGACGGCTGTGTGGTCCAATGGTGTTTATACTTGCGTACTATTGTTTGTGCAGATGAACGTGGTACCTATAGGCATTTGGAAATTGCTCCCAAGGATGAACCAGACTTGTGGAGGTCTACAATTTTTTTTTCTGAGGTCTTGACTGATTTTCCCATGATGTCGAGCAAAGAGCCACTGAGTTTGAAGGTAGGCCTTGAAATACATCCACAAGTAGACCTCCAATTGTCTCAAATGATGTCAACCAGCCTATCAGAAGTTCCTAAAGCAATGACATCATTTTCTGGAATTTTCCAACCTGTTTAAAGGCACCTGTCAACTTAGTGTATGTAAACTTCCGACCCACTGGAATTGTGATACAGTGAATTATAAGTGAAATAATCTGTCTGTAAACAATTGTTGGAAAAATGACTTGTGTCATGCACAAAGTAGATGTCCTAACAAACTATAGTTTTGGCAAGTCGGTTAACAGGAAATTTGTGGAGTGGTTGAAAAATGAGTTTTAATGACTCCAACCTAAGTGTATGTAAACTTCCGACTTCAACTGTAGCTAGCAAACCAAAAGCATAGTTGGAGCCCTGACCTGGATATTATTTATTTGACACATCTTAGATTTCTTATAGTTATACTTAACTGTGGCATAGCAGTCCAGCACGTTCGCTGGGGAGCACCCATAAAATCATTCGATTTTATTTGGGGGAATGGCGGAGGGCCTCCAAATAAAATCGAATGATAATCATACCTCTGTATTCAGAAATACCACGGTATAAACGGTACTAAAGGTATATCACCAAAGCCTACTATGGGCCAAGAGAGGCTTACCCACGGCTTTGTATCTTTGACATCATTATTTTGGGGCATGGACGTTGTGTTCCACTGTAGACTTTAGTCTATGTAGGAAAGAGAAATCACATCAGGGTATCTGTTTGTCTGTCTCGACCAGTTATCTAATCACTGCCTGCCTCTAATCATCTTGCAGGGGGTTATGATGCTCCACTGTATCTCTGGTAAGAGCCACGATACTGCAGCTGGTTACTGGGTTCTGATCCTCCCACAGGATTGGCTGGCAGCGTCGCCTCTGACGTTACAGTGCTCAGCTTGGCACTGAGCAGGGACACTTATGTTATGGACATAGGCTGCACTTCATTCCATTAAGATGTTCCCTCATATCTACCCATAAGGCAATCCACCTTTGCAGAGTGTATCTGATTGGTCTTAGCAGTTCAATTTATTCTTCAATAACACAGACCACAAAACAAATCACGTGAAGAAAAATATATTTATTCAAAGAGAACAAATCATAGTTTTTATGCTGGAAAGTAGATGGTCAATGTTTATTCTCCCCTGTCCTCAGTGTTTTCTCCACTGAACAAAGAGACAGGATGTCGTTTATACCCAAGCCTAGCCTGTAGCTGACCAATTAGAATTTCTTGCAGTAAAATTGGTCCAATGGCCAAATACCAAGTATTCCGTTGCAGGATCAATGTATAGACAATTTGGACCAATGAGAACTTGCCACGTGTAACTATGATTCCCAGACTGGAACACCTCCACAGATTCTAAACAGATGTTGAACTGAAAAACAACTATTTCCATTGATTGTTAATTCCCTCTTGACCTTTAGTCCTCTGCGTTGTGTATTTATCTTAGAATATTCTTACAATGGCTGGTCATAGTCAGGAGGTAGAAGTGACTAAACCAGCAGACAAAACATGTTACAGTGATGCCATTGTGACATCTTTTATATGCTTGATCAGGTTGTTTTTACTGTTTGTATAAAGACGTTTGTCAACGTTTTTTTAGAAACTCGAAATAATTGTAATCTGACCAGATAACAACCAGAAGATAACATCTTTCCCATGATGTCTTGGTCTCATCTAAACATGATCGTAACAGAGACCAGTTGACTATAAATCTAGTTCTACTGCTTTTCCTGAGAATGTTTTTTTAACGTAATTATATCCATGGTTACAGAGTCGTAAACATGACCTCCTGAGATGCTGTTGACTGACATATTCTATTGACAACTGATATTGCCAAACGCATGTCACAGAAAAGGAGGTACGGTTGTGAACAAGGCATTTCCTGTCATTTGTGTTGAATATACAGGATAGACTGATAATGTAATAATAATGTAATGTAATATGTAATGTAATAATGTGCTGAAAAACTGAATCCTGTCCAGGTCACTGTGTATGAGCAAATATTTGGACAGTGACATTATTTTTTGTTTGTGGGGGGGTGGGGGCTCTGTACTCCAGCGCTTAGGATTTGAAATGATATAATTACTATGAAGTGAACCGTTTAGAAATTCTAGCACTTTTTATACATAGCCCCCCCCCCCCCATTTTAGGGAATCCTTGAAACGCAATGATTACATCAAGCTTGTGACTCTACAAGCTCTATATTACCACTATAGAGCTTGTAGTTAGCATTTTCCGGTTAGCATTTTCCGGAGGAAATTATATTTATGCATCTGTAACTTTGAAAATGCACTCAAATTAAAGCTGACCGTCTGCACTTTGACCTCCTAGTCATTGTATGATTTCCAGTCCTAAGTGCTGGAGTACAGAGACAAAACAACAACAAAGGTGTCCCTGTCCTAATACTGTTGGTACCTCACTGTAATTACTGAAGACATACGGAAGCCGCTAAACATTGACCTCGCTCCTACTTCCATGATGCTTTCAAATCAATTAAACAACCTCCCCTCAACACACACAGACACACACAGACACACACACACACACACACACACACACACACACACACACACACACACACACAGACACACAGACACAGACACAGACACAGACACAGACACAGACACAGACACAGACACAGACACAGACACAGACACAGACACACACACACACACACACACAGACACACACACAGACACACACACACACACACACACACACACACACACACACACACACACACACACACACACACACACACACACACACACACACACACACACACACACACAGAGAGAGTTGCTGTTGAACGGTGTATGTTGGTCATTTAGAATGAACTTTGTGGTGGTCCTACAAAGAGGAAGCAGTCAATTCTACACAGCAGTGGTCTGACACCCTGTTTCTCTGAGTGTTCCCTTCATTTAGCTCCCTAAGGGGCCCTGGTTAACTAGTAAATACACTAATTACATTGGGCTGATTGCTGAGGGAAATGACTTGGAAGGAATCTGACGGGAAACTTCCTAGTTGTCGAAGTTAACAAAGTCAGGCCATCGAAAATGTCTTGAGCTGTAACTAACCATTAGCAATAAGAGTAAATATTGTTTCAACCGCTCAATACTGAACAAAAATATAAACGCAACATGCAACAATTTCAACGGTTTGACTGAGTTACAGTTTACTGAGAAATCAGTCAATTTAAATAAATAAATTAGGCCCTAATCGATGGATTTCACATGACTGGGCAGGGGCGCAGCCATGGGTGGGCCTGAGAGGGCATAGGCCCACCCACTTGTGAGCCAGGCCCACCCACTGGGGAGTTAGGCCCAGATGTGGAGGACCTGGGCTGGCGTGGTTACATGTGACCTGCGGTTGTGAGACCGATTGGACGTACTGCCAAATTCTCTAAAAAGATATTGGAAGCGGCTTACGGTAGAGAAATGAACATTAAATTCTCTGGCAACAGCTCTGTTGAACTTTCCTGCAGTCAGCATGCAAGTATCTTTGGTACCATTTGCATGAGATATTGCTGATGTAAAGGATAGCATACCCATCATTACAGCATCATTCTAGCATCATTGCAGCATCATTTCAGCATGACGTAATGCAAAATAGACATAATGGGAATCAAAGTAACATGCTGACCATCTGACTGACCAAGAGGGGTTCCCACAGGTGATACTGACCGACCAAGATGGGTTCCCACAGGTGATACTGACCGACCAAGATGGGTTTATTCACATTTATTCTTCTACGCTGTTTAAGTAGATATGATTGGAGGCTTACCTGGTCCCAGTCTATACTGCGGAAAAACGTGTGCGACTTGATGTCAGCGAAGCCCGTTTGGACCTGGCAACCCAGACGCTCTTTGGGGTCCTGTTAGGTGGAGAGAAATTAGTAGAATCAAGAGTTTGTGTGCTCATTGAAATATAAACCGATTTTAACAGAAGCAATTGTCACAAAGCGGTTTACAGATACCCAGCCTAAAACCCCAAAGAGCAAGCAGTGCCGAGGCAGAAAGAAGCACGTTGTTGGAAATCAATTACAGCAATTTACAGCAATGTGATCTTGGTATAATGTAGAGATGTAAAATTATATGAACCCTTTGGAATCACCTGGATTTCTGCATAAATTTGACATAAAATGTGATCTGATCTTCATCTAAGCCACAACAATAGACAAACACAGTGTGCTTAAACTAATAACACACAAATTATTGTATTTTTATTGTCTATATTGATTACATTATTTAAACATTCACAGTGTAGGTTGGAGAAGGTATGTGAACCCCAAGGCTAATGACTTCTCCAAAAGCTAATTGGAGTCAGGAGTCAACTAACCTGGGGTCAAATCAACGAGACGAGATTGGAGATGTTGGTTAGAGCTGCCCTGCCCAATAAAAAAAATCAAAATTTGAGTTTGCTATTCACAAGAAGCATTGCCTGAAGTGAACCCTACCTCGAACTAAAGAGATCTCAGAAGACCTAAGATTAAGAATTTTTGCCTTGCATGAAGCTGGAAAGTGTTACAAAAGTACCTCTAAAAGTCCACGGTAAGACAAATTGTCTATAAATGGAGACATTTCAGCACTGTTGCTACTCTCTCTAGGAGTGGCCGTCCTGCAAATGTGACTGCAAGAGCACAGCGCAGAATTCTCAATGAGGTTAAGAAGAATCCTAGAGTGTCAGCTAAAGGCTTACAGAAATCTCTGGAAGATGCTAACATCTCTGTTGACGAGTCTACAATACGTAAAATACAAAACAAGAATTATGTTTATGGGAGGACACCACGGAAGAAGCCACTGCTGTCCAAAAAGAACATTGCTGCATGTCTGAAGTTCGCAAAAGAGCACCTGGATGTTCCACAGCGCTACTGGCAAAATATTCTGTGGACAGATGATGTTTGGAAGGAACACACAACACTATGTGTGGAGAAAAAAAGGCACAGCACACCAACATCAAAACCTCATTCCCACTGGAAAGTATGGTGGAGGGAGCATCATGGTTTGGGGCTGCTTTGCTGCCTCAGGGCCTGGACAGCTTGCTATCATCGACGGAAAAATGAATTCCCAAGTTCATCAAGACATTTTGCAGGAGAATGTAAGGCTAGCAGTCCGTAAATTGAAACTCAACAGAAGTTAGTTGATGCAACAGAACAACAACCCAAAGGACAGAAGTAAATCAACAGAATGGCTTGAACAGAAGAAAATACGCCTTCTGGAGTGGCCCAGTCAGTCCTGACCTCAACCCGATTGACATGCTGTGGAATGACCTCAAGAGAGCAGGTCACACCAGACATCCCAAGAATATTGTGGAACTGAAACAGTTTCGTAAAGAGGAATGGTCCAAAATTCCTCCTGCCCGTTGTGCAGGTCTGATCTGCAACTACAGAACGCGTTTGGTTGAGGTTATTGCTGCCAAAGGAGGGTCAACCTGTTATTAAATCCAAGGGTTCACATACTTTTTCCAACCTGCACTGTGAATGTTTACACGGTGTGTTCAATAAAGACATGAAAAATGATAGTTGTTTGTGTGTTATTAGTTTAAGCAGACTGTATTTGTCTATTGTTGTGACTTAGATCAAGATCCGATAAAATATTATGACCAATTTATGCAGAAGGTAATTCTAAACGGTTCAGATACTTTTTCTTCCCACTGTATTAGCCCCCCCCCCCCCCCCAGTGTATTTCATCAGCCCCTCTACATATGTCATGTGGACAAACCACCACCCACCTGCTGACTCCCAACAGTGGGGATGTGGTATTTTCATCAGTACAATAATTGTAATACTAACTGGTAATGGTTAAATGGACCTGTTTTATATCAGCTTAAAGGTGAGACCCATGACCTTTCACTCCCCCACTATAGTGTCTTACCATAGCCATGTATATCAGGGATGATACACTCAAACACGTAGAAACACTATGAGCAACACACACACGTGGCCGCACGTACACACGCACACACACACACACACACACACACACACACACACACACACACACACACACACACGTACACATACACACATACGTACACACGCACACACACACACACACACATATACGTACACACACACACACGCAGTGCCTTTAAGAAAGTATTCACACTCCTTGACTTTTTCAACATTTCGTTGTGTTACAAAGTGGGATTAAAATGGTTTTAATTAGATTGTTTTTGTCAACGAACTACACAAAATGACATTATGGGATATTGTGTGTAGATCAGACACAAAATCTAAATGTAATCTATCTTAAATTCAAGCTGTAACACAACAAAATGTGAAAGAAGTCAAGGGGTGTGAATACTTTCTTGAAGGCACTGTATACACACGTAAAAACATCCATACACACACACACACTCTGT
This sequence comes from Salvelinus fontinalis, assembly GCF_029448725.1. Classification (NCBI taxonomy): domain Eukaryota; kingdom Metazoa; phylum Chordata; class Actinopteri; order Salmoniformes; family Salmonidae; genus Salvelinus; species Salvelinus fontinalis. Next base: position 12,810,850 of record NC_074695.1, read on the forward strand.
CTCTCAGCCAAATGGCTGTGGCCTTCACAGAGTGGCTGTCATGGTGCTGTCCTAATGGTGTCTTGAACACGGTTCTTCACACGCTGTTTTCACCGAGGGGGAGGGAGACGCTTTATTGGACGCACTTGGTGAACACTACGGTGTTCTTCTCTCACCTTGTTTAAAAAGCCCTTCAGCACGCTGGCAGCCTTTACCGACAGGGACCTTGGGATGCGAATCGTTTTTTCCAGAATAACTGTGTGGAGAAGACAGAGAGAGAGAATGAACGTGAAAGAGAGAGAGAGAGAGGAAGAAGAAGAGAGAGAGAGAGGAAAAGAGAGAGAGAGAGAGAATGTATGAGACAGAGAGGAAGAGGAAGAGAGAGAGAGAGGGGAAGAGGAAGAGAGAGAGAGGAAGAGGCAGAGAGAGAGAGGAAGAGAGAGAGAGAGAATGTATGAGACAGAGAGGAAGAGGAAGAGAGAGAGGAAGAGAGAGAGGAAGAGAGAGAATGTATGAGACAGAGAGGAAGAGGAAGATAGAGAGGAAGAGGAAGAGAGAGAGAGAGAGAGAGAGAGAGAGAGAGAGAGAGAGAGAGAGAGAGAGAGAGAGAGTGTATGAGACAGAGAGAGTGAGGACAATCCTGCAGAGGGAGGGAGGCAAACAATTGGTGATTCACCATCTGGCCTGCCCGTGGGTGCCCGTGGGTGCCTGTGTCTGCTGCGTAGGAGCGAGGGCGTGGAAAGGGGGAGGAGGAGGGTGCTCTGCGACTGCTTCAGTCACGTGCTGCCTTGAGACAAGCGGCACACATGCTCAACACACCACTGAAGGACAGCAAGTTCTGTTTTCCACAGTGGAAAACAGTTTAGTGGTATTGTGTAACAGCTGACCTTGTTGGTTAGTTGGAGCCACTGACACTCTGGGTACGTCCCTATAATCTCTCCTTCCTCCTGAGCTGTGCACATGTTCATTCCTACCCACATATAAAACCTATTTAATGGGATTGGTGTAGGCCTGGCCTACATGGAGTTTCTTAAAGCCATAAAGAGAAGTGTACAAGTGGGGTCAAGTAAATCCTTGATTGACCTAAAAAATCCCCCCCCCCCCTCACATTCATAACAAACCTTAACATGTCTAGGAGCAGACAAGGCAGACGCAAAGCAGTTTAACTTCCCTGGCTCTCTGATGAACAGATTACAGATGGAAGAGTAGAGAGTTGTTTATCCTCCTCTTCTTCCTAAATGCCCGGGCCAGCCCTCTCTGATCTGTTTGTTTACGCTGAGTCCTAATGAAATGTTAACTGGATCAGTCTCTGGCTGTGTACCAAATGACACCCTAGTCCATATCTAGTGCACTACTTTTGACCAGGACTCTGGTCAAAAGTAGTGCACTAGATAGGGAAGTGCCATTTGTAATGGTGTTGGCACCCCGGGGTTAGGGTAAATGATTACATTTACATGTATTGTTATTGTTTAATCAAAACTTGACTTCTGCTATTAACCCAGCTATTAACCCCTCTGAAACGGATAAGTGTGAGGGGCTGTCACATTGTGCACCAGGGGAGCTGTTGTGGGGGGTTACCTGCCTTGCTCAAGGGCACAATGGCAGATTTCTGGGGCCACATTGGGCACCAGGGGAGCTGTTGTGGGGGGTTACCTGCCTTGCTCAAGGGCACAATGGCAGATTTCTGGGGCCACATTGGGCACCAGGGGAGCTGTTGTGGGGGGTTACCTGCCTTGCTCAAGGGCACAATGGCAGATTTCTGGGGCCACATTGGGCACCAGGGGAGCTGTTGTGGGGGGTTACCTGCCTTGCTCAAGGGCACAATGGCAGATTTCTGGGGCCACATTGGGCACCAGGGGAGCTGTTGTGGGGGGGTTACCTGCCTTGCTCAAGGGCACAATGGCAGATTTCTGGGGCCACATTGGGTGCCCGGGTAGCTGTTGTTGTGGGGGGTTACCTGGCTTGCTCAAGGGCACAATGGCAGATTTCTGGGGCCACATTGGGCACCAGGGGAGCTGTTGTTGTGGGAGGTTACCTGGCTTGCTCAAGGGCACAATGACAGATTTATGGGGCCAATGGCAAATTTCTGGGGCCAATATCTGGGGCTGGAGGGAGCTTTGGCCCGGGGCCTGGGTTAGGAACACTGATGGTGATGTGTTTAGTGGTCAACAGAAGGAAGGGTTGGGGAGCGGTAGAGTATGGTAGATAGTAGATAGCATAGTATGGATGGAAAGACAGACAGGCAGACAGACAGACAGACAGACAGACAGACACACAGACAGACACACAGACAGACAGACAGACAGAGCTTGGCCAAATACTATCCCCCACCAGGTTGGCACCAAATGTTCCATGACACAAACACTCTCACGGGCTTAGAACCTAACCGCAAGAACCTGATTGTCCTGGACCTTTGGATACCACCATGCCAACCCTACACTCTGTATGTCAGTCTATGGTTCTGGGGGTTGGCATGTGTGCCAGGGTTGCCCAGGGTGAGGTTGGCACTGGTCAGGGTGGTGACATAAGGCTGGTCACCCCCTACGGATAGAGGGGCCGGTTTCCGCTAGCGAGGTGGCATCCAGGAGCATGCTGCTTGCCCTGTGGGGGCGTGAGGAAGACCAAAGGGTTGGCAGATGCCGGTGGGTTTCAGTGCTCATGCCCAAGCTGCAATGGGTGGGTACGGTGGAGACTGGGGGAGGTATGGAGGAATGTTTGCTCCAACAGGGTTGTAGTACAGTATAACACATACAAATAAAATAACCAGAACGGCATCCCCATTCAATCAATTACATTTAAATGGCGAAACACGTCTGATAGCCTACAAATGTGTCATACAAGAAGCAATTGGCTCTCCTGTGGTATTGCTCTAGCTGTCCGAATGTCTCATACTTATTTTTTGCGTGCAAATCTTTATCGATTTGAACACAAAATACATAATAAATAAATAAGAACTGTATTGAGAGACGTGTGGTGTGTTTGTGTGTTGTCTGAGGCGGTTTGGAGCACCAAAATACATATTTCCAGATATAAATAGTAAGACATTTAAAGACATATGTAGTACTGCTATCCTAAATAATCATGCCCTTTGAGTGGAGGAGTGAGTAGCCAATGTGATCAGAGAATGTGTTGTTTTTGACACAACAAGGCCCCCATACAACACCCAGGTGGGTGCTACATATAGTAGTAGTAGTAGTGGATGTCACACTTAACAAAGTGAAGCACTGTGTGACATTAGGTAAGGAGCGCTGTCATGAATCCACTCCAAACTGTAGTAGAGGGCTCTCTCACCTTGGAAGAGGTACTCCTCGGTATTCATGTCAGGATTGTCGGTGATGATGTCGAAAGGGGACCTTCCGGCCATCATCTCAAACATAAGCACGCCTAACGCCCACCAGTCAACACTGAACCCTGGAGAGAGACGCCATCTTGGTTAGATTCAGCTACAGTATGGTAATGACAGAAATGGTTTGGTAATGAGAGAGAGAGATCTGTTCATTCTTTTCACCTGTTGTTTTTTTGTTATTGTTATGAGTTAAACAGTCTCAAAGGTAAATTCCCAGAGCTCATGTTCTCCCCGTTCCCTCCATGTGTGTGTTGTTGACGAGAGGGACCTACCATAGTCTTCCCCTCTGAGGATCTCAGGGCCGATGTAGTTGGGGGTTCCACAGAATGTACTGGTGGTGTCTCCAGGTCTGATGCCCTCCTGATAGAGGAGAGAGATGGAGGAGGAGGAGAGAGGAGAGAGTTAAAGATGGAGAGATACAGGGACGATAACAGAGAACGATGGTAGGAAAGAGAGCGAGAGAAAGACAAGAAAGAGAAAAGAAGAAAAAGTGTGAGACTTCGATACCTCGTGTGTTGTACATAGTGAATGACAAGTCCTTCAGCAGTAACAGCTCAGCAGTACTATAACAGTACACTGTACAGTAGTTCTGAGTGTCTCACCTTGCACATCCCGTAGTCTGTGAGCTTGATGTGTCCCTCGTGATCCAAGAGGACGTTGTCTAGTTTCAAATCTCGGTAGATGATTCCATTTTCGTGCAGGAAATTCAGAGCGATACAAATTTCAGCAGCATAGAATCTGAAAAAAGAAGAAGTAAGGATTAATTCAGACATGCTTTTCCTTCTTCAGAGAGTTCCCAGCCCACAGACTTCGTGACTTAGTTTGTCCAAATGTACAGTTCGGTTCTGACCTTCAACCACGTAGAAACCATCCTGAAGCCAACATATACGGTAGAATGTATATTTTTATACAGGAAGTAGTTTCTAATGAATAGGTGATTCTTTTCTTATATTCTCTGTCTAACATTTGGCATGGAGAGACGGTGGGTTACATGGTGTTGATTTCTCTGGTGCACTAGAGCCTTATTTTTCCCCATGGGGGGGCTCTCCCTCTCTCTCTCTCTCTCTCTCTCTCTCTCTCCCTCTCTCTCTCTCTCTCCCACTCCCTATGTGCTCTCTCTCTCTCTCTCTCTCTCTCTCTCTCTCTCTCTCTCTCCCGCTCCCTATGTGCTCTCTCTCTCTCTCTCCCTCTCTCTCTCCCTCCCGCTCCCTATGTGCTCTCTCTCACACTCTCTCCGTCTCACTCTCTCTCCGTCTTTGCTCTCTCTCTCTCTCTCTCTCTCTCTCTCTCTCTCTCTCTCTCTCTCTCAATTCAATTACATTCAAAGGGCTTTATTGGCATAGGAAACATATGTTTACATTGCCAAAGCAAATGGAAGAGACAATAAACAACAGGGAAATAAACAAGGGAAACATTAGTGAACATATCACTCACAAAAGTTAAAAGAATATAGACATTTGAAATGCTATATTATTGGCTATGTTGTAACAATGTGTAAGTAGTTGAAGTATGAAAGGGAAAATAAATAAACATACAAATATAGCTTGTATTTACTATGTTGTTTGTGCTCCACTAGTTGCCCTTTTCTCATGGCAACGGGCCCCTTGCTGCTGTGATTGCCCACTCTGTTATTTCGCCTAACAGATATGGGAGTTTATCAATGTTTCATTTGTTTTCAAATTCTTTGTGGAACTGTGTAATTTGAGAGAAATATGTGTCTCTAAAATGGTCATACATTTCGCAGAAGGTTAGAAAGTGCAGCTAAGTTTCCACCTCCTTTTGTGGGCAGTGTGCACATAGCTTGTCATCTCTCGAGATGCAGGTCTGCCTACGGTGGCCTCTCTCAACAGCAAGGCTATGCTCACTGAGTCTGTACATAGTGTGATGGCCCTGAATTTGTCTGAACCGTCTCAGTGCTTCCCCTTTAATTCCCAATTAAATAGCCAGCCTCAGCTACGCAAAAGTGAGGTTGTGATGGAGACGTGAATGAGGATGTGTACCCTCAGTTCCGAAGCTTCTCTATTCCGTTTGTTTTGTTGTATTTAAAAGTGTGCTTTGTAGCCTAATAGCTAGTTTACCCAGGATCGGATCCACTCTTTGCTTCCGTTGGATGACACATCTCTGTTCTTCTTCGTGGCTTTTCTCCGCTGGAGATCTGTTGGCGGATTGGATTGTCTGACTGACCGACTGACTACAAACTTTTTGTATACGGTATTTCATTTGTTTTGGTGTGATGTGTACCATGATGATTTATGTGATCAGTTGTAGTTGAAGACTTACTGAGATTTGATACTCTTCTGGGTTGCGTGGTAAAAGAGTTGATATTTTGATTGTATGATTTGATACTGGGTTTACGCTACACTTGTATGAACGGACAAACATTGCGTGACTAAGGTCACTTGAGTTCCCTGAACTCCTTTACCGGGCTGGAATCTTTAGGCCCGAGGTACAGGACATTTCGGGAGGAACCAGAGCTCATTATTTGTTATATTGTTATGTGTGTGTGATAATTTATGTTGGTAGTACAACCCACGCAAAAGAATACAGTTGTTTTGAAGTTCTTTCCAATGTTTTAAGGGTTTATGAAAAGTGTATGTCCATCCTGACTTTTACATGAGTCCTTTGTATTGGTGTAGACTTGACGGACCAGACGGGACTCATTTCCTCCCACAGCAAAAGGAGAAATCAATATTTTCTCTGGTAGGTACCACCTACCTGGCACCCCTACAAATAATAACCTCAAGTCAAAACCATTACAATAGTCAAGGATTTTCTTAATTTAGGGTTAGTCACAGTGGTCAGGTATTCTGACACTGTGTACTCTCTGTTTAGGGCCAAATAGCGTTCCAATGTGCTCTGTTTTTTGGTTGATTCTTTCCAGTGTGTCAATTAGTTATCTTTTTCCTTCTCATAATTTGGATGGGTCGAAATGTGTTTGTGTTCTGGGGCTCTGTGGGTTCTGTTAGTGAACAGAGCCCCAGAACCAGTTGGCTGAGGGGACTCTTCTCCATGCGAGTCCAGTATGGGGAGGTCGGGTGCCGCAGAGTGTTCTAGTGCCCTCGCCAATTCATTGATATTGTATATGTTGAAGAGGGTGGGGCTCAAGCTGCATCCCTGTTTCACCCCACAGCTCTGAGGAAAGAAATCTGTGTGTTTATTGCCAATTTTAATTGCGCACTTGTTGTTTGTGTACATTGACATTATGTCATATGCTTCCCCCCATCAATTTGTATAGCAGACCCTGGTGCCAAATTGATTCAAAAGCTTTTTTTAAATCAACAAAGCATGAGAAGACTTATCTTTTGTTTTGTTTGTATGTCAATAAATGTGTGCAGGGTGTATACGTGGTCTGTCGAACAGTATTTTGGCAAAAAGCCTATTTGACATTTACTCAGGACATTGTTTCACTGAGAAAAGTAGTCTGCTGTTGAATATACTGCAGAAGATTTTTCTGAAATTGCTTCTGAAACACATTCCATGGTAATTCCACAGGTCAAATTTGTCTCCACTTTTGTGGATTGGGGAGAGCGAGAGAAAGAGAGCGAGAGAAAGAGAGCACAGAGACAGAGAGAGGGCACAGAGACAGACAGAGAGAGAGAGGGCACAGAGACAGAGAGAGAGAGGGCACAGAGACAGACAGAGAGAGAGAGGGCACAGAGACAGACAGAGAGAGAGAGGGCACAGAGACAGAGAGAGACAAGAGAGTGAGAGGGCACACAGAGAGAGAGATAGAGACAAGGCAGACAGAAAGAGATAGAGACAGGGCACACAGAAAGAGAGAGAGAAAGGGAGAGAGAGATACAGGGCACAGGGAGAGAGAGAAACGGAGAGAGAGATACAGGGCACAAAGAGAGAGAGAGAGAGGGAGAGAGAGAGAGAGAGAGAGAGAGGGAGAGAGAGAGAGAGAGAGAGAGAGAGAGAGAGAGAGAGAGAGAGAGAGAGAGAGAGAGAGAGAGAGAGAGAGCAGTGCCTCACTGAGCGGTGTTGTGCACTTCATCCTGACAGCTCCACCACCGTCCCCTCAGGGGAACCAACCCAGCGACCTCTCAGAGCACGCCTCATGAATATGTACCATCATTATCGGTGATAACCATGCCGCTGTGCATGGACGGGGCCGGGGCCCACTGCATACAGATGGAGTGCCAGTGGGGGCCCTTGCCTCTCTAAATCATCCTGCCTTTGATCCAAGTTTATCACCAGCGCACTCAGAGAAACTACGTAGACAGGCACAATGAATTATGAGCGCTAATTATGTTTTGCCGATGTAATGATGTTTTTTTTCTTCAAAAGACCACGTCAGGAGAATTTGGTTTGACTTGCCCTTCCGCGGAAACGCTAACAGACTGTCAAGCGGAGAGTAGCTTTCTCCGGAAGAAAAATAAGAAGAGCACAGGAGAGATATAGTAAGGTCAATCAAAGTGGTTTTGCACCAGCCGCCCCAAAATAGTAAGAATCTACCAATCACAGGCTGTTTCTGTTCCAGGCCAGTTTGTCACTCTCCTTGAACAGCACTCTCTGTACTAAGCAAACGAGCCCAATTATGAGGGCTGCCTGCCTGTGTGTCATCGTACAGCTTCAACGAGGCTATTTCAAGAAATGGCTCGGCCTTTCCTTGTCCCTCACTTGTGCAATAGGGGAGTAGGGGAGAGACAGTGAGGGAGAGAGTGGACGGGAGAGACCGTGAGGGAGAGGGAGGACGGTGGCTACGGACAGAGATTGGGACTTGACTATACGGTGATACCGCCAACTTCATCCACTTCACCCATGTGCCTTTCATGTTGGGATTCTAATAGGGCCTCGTCCTCCTCAAAACAAATGGATACGTTTATAGGGGAAATGGCAGAGAGCCATGTTTAAGGGTTGATTGACGGGTTCTGTCCGTATGCTGTTGAAGTACCGGAGGAACTGGAGTAGAATGTCTGTTTACCTCGCATGTTCTTCTGGTAGTTTCCGTTGCCGTTGCATATGAAACATCAGATCCCCTCCGTTGACGTACTCGATCACGAGAAATAACCTAGAATCGGAAGAACAGGGAAGGAGAAGAGATTGGGAAACTGTCTTGGGAGAGTGTCTGAAGGTTGAATGTATCCTGAGTGGTCCTTGTACCAAGATTGCCATTTTCCCAAACAATAGTCAAGTATTGTCATTGTACAAGGGGAGGCTGCACGGATGCCAATTCAATTATAATGTATCTTAGCTTAAGTTCTTCGTAACAATCAATGTCTTCGTGAAATTGGTTAATTTTTTTTCTTCCCCAAAATCATTTTTGCTCTAAAAACCCCCAGTAAAAAAAAAGCCTGTTTGGTTTTACAGGTCATGGTTCATGGTCTGATGGTAAACACTCTCATGGCCTACCAGTAATTGACTACAAGTGTACATAAAGTTACAATGAGAAGTCTGTCACTGAATGCATCACTATTCACAGAAGCCACAGCTCCATAGTTTTTTACTTCACACTGAAAATGAACAGAGGTCTAATGGTGAGCGATTAAGTTGCCTAGTTCCAAGACCAGTGGGACAGCTACAGAGAAATGTTACCTTTATTTAGCCACAGCATGTCATTCAGAACCAGTGGTGTAAAGTACTTAAGTAAAAAATACTTTAAAGTACTACTTAAGTCATTTTTGGGGAAATCTGTACTTTCCTTTACTATTTAGATTTTTGGCAACTTTTACTTTTACTTCACTACATTCCTAAAGGAAATAAGTTACTTTTTACTCCTTACATTTTCCCTGACACCGAAAAGTACTGGTTACATTTCAAATGCTTGGACAGGAACATTGTCCAATTCACGCACTTATCAAGAGAACATCCCTGGTCATCCCTACCTGCCTCTGACCTGGAGGACTCACTAAACACACATGCTTCGTTTGTAAATGATGTCTGAGTGTTGGAGTGTGCACCTGGCTATCTGTCAATAAAAATGTAAATTGTGCTCTCTGGTTTGCTTAATATTAGGAAGTTGAAATTATTTATATTTTTTATACTTAATTACATTTTAGCAATTCCATTTACTTTTGATACTTAAGTATATTTAAAACCAAATACTTTTAGACTTTTACTCAAGTAGTATTTTACTGGGGGACTTTTACCTTAATAGAAAACAACTCAAGTATCTTTACTTTTACTACAGTATGACTATTGAGTACTTTTCCCACCTCTGTTTAGAACACATTCTCAATGTAAAAAGCAACATGTTGGAACCTGTACTGAGTCTTTTGCTTCGTCCCAATTGGCACCCCATTTTCTACATAGTGCACTACTTTTGACCCAAGGACCCTAGGGTTCTGGTCTAAACTAGTGCACTAAATAGGGAACAGGGTACCATTTGGGACATAGCCTCTGTCTGCCTCTTACCGGCTCTCTGTCTGAAAGCATGAGTGAAGGCCCACTAAAAACGGATTGGTCGACGCCTGCTCAAACACATGCTTCTCTGTCTGCACCCAGTCGATGTCCTGTTGGAGAAGGAGTGAGAGGGAGAGAGCGAGTGGATGGAGCAAAAGAGAGAGAGATGAAAAGACGACACATTAGCAACCATTGTCTGTATTCATAAAGCTATCCTGTCATAGCAGACAGACTTCCTGCTCTGCCTTTCTGCCAGACAGACTACCTGCTCTGCCTTTCTGCCAGACAGACTACCTGCTCTGCCTTTCTGCCAGACAGACTACCTGCTCTGCCTTTCTGCCAGACAGACTACCTGCTCTGCCTTTCTGCCAGACAGACTACCTGCTCTGCCTTTCTGCCAGACAGACTACCTGCTCTGCCTTTCTGCCAGACAGACTACCTGCTCTGCCTTTCTGCCAGACAGACTACCTGCTCTGCCTTTCATGTCTCTGTGCTGTCAACTCAGTTCCCCAGAGGAAGAATTAGTAGAGCATCACAACACAAAGCAGCCATTTTCTTCATTTCTCATTGTTCAGTACAATACAAGAACATTTTATCTAAGCCACTATATTCTACCTAATGGATTTCTACTGTCCTGGTACAGTGCATTTGGAAAGTATTCAGAACCCTTGACTTTCCACATTTTGTTACGTTACAGCCTTATTCTAAAATAGATTCAATAGTTTTTTCCCCCCTCAACCTACACACAATACCCCATAATGACAAAGCAAAAACAGCTTTTTAGAAATTGTAGCAAATTTATTAAAAATAAGAAACATCACATTTACATAATTATTCAGACCCTTTACTCAGTACTTTGTTGAAACAACTTTGTCAGTGATTACAGCCTGGATTCTGCTTGGGAATGACGCTACAAGCTTGGCACACCTGTATTTATGAAGTTTGTCCCATTCTTCTCCACAGATCCTCTCATGCTCTGTCAGGTTGGATGGGGAGTGTCGCTGCACAGCTATTTTCAGGCTCGGGATGTTCCATCTGGTTCAAGTCCGGGCTCCGGCTGGGCCCCTCAAGGATATTCAGAGACTTGTCCTGAAGCCACTCTACCATAAAGGCCTAACTGGTGGAGTTCTGCAGATATGTTTGTCCTTCTGGAAGGTTCTCCCATCTCCACAGAGCAACTCTGGAGCTCTGTCAGAGTGACCATCGAGTTCTTGGTCACCTCCCTGACCAAGTCCCTTCTCCCCCTATTGCTCAGTTTGGTCGGGCGGACAGTTCCAGGAAGAGTCTTGGTGGTTCGAAACTTCTTCCATTTAAGAATGATGGAGACCACTGTGTTCTTGGGGACCTTAAATACAGCAGTCATTTTTTGTACCTTTCCTCAGATCTGTTCCTCGACACAATCCTGTCTCTGAGCTCTACGGACAATTCCTTTGACCTCAAGGGTTGATTTTGTTCTGACATGCACTGTCAACTGTGGGACCTTATATAGACAGGTGTGTGTCTTTCCAAATCATGTCCAATCAATTGAATTTACCACAGATGGACTCCAATCAAGTTGTAGAAACATCTCACAGATAATCAGTGGAAACAATTTGGAGTCTCATAGCAAAGGGTCTGAATACTTATGCAAATAAGGTATCTGTTTTTTTTTTTATACATTTGCAAAAATATCTAAAAACCTATTTTTGCTTTGTCATTATGGGTATTGTGTGTAGATTGATGAGAAATGTTTTTTTTTTAAGGCTGCAACGTAACAAAACGTGGAAAAGGGGAAACAGTTTGAATACACTGTATCAACCCTTTAGATTAAACTACCTTTTATGAAGGAAAGACTGAGTAAATCGACTAGAACATGGATCCATTTTAGGTAGAAGTTACCCTACTGATGACTTCAACTGTATACCTTCCAATGAATAAAATAGAAGGCATAAAACACAAGAAATGGAACATAGACATACATGGAAAATATGGGATGAATAAGTATCTAAAAAAAAAAATGCACAGATGAAGGAACGTTTCAGCGTCTACATGCTACGACATTCATTTGAGGTTGTTACTTGATAGTACTACTGGACGACAATCTAACGCGTAGGAATAACGGAAAACTAAAGGGGACCAATCACAAATAGAAACACGAGTTAGAGAAAGAGGCACCTTTTTGTTTTCTCTTCCTCTGGCAAAAGTAAAAAGAAACACAGGAAACAATTTTCCAATCACACAACGGCCACCTAGATGCCCACACGTTGTTAATTATCTATGCATAGTCACTTCACCCCTACCTACATGTACAAATTACCTCGACTACCCTGTAACCCCGCACATTGACTCAGTACCGGTACCCCCTGTATATAGCCTCGTTGTTATTTTATTATGTTACTTTTATAGGTTTTTTTACATTTACATTTAAGTCATTTAGCAGACGCTCTTATCCAGAGCGACTTACAAATTGGAAAGTTCATACATATTCATCCTGGTCCCCCGTGGGAAATGAACCCACAACCCTGGCGTTGCAAGCTCCATGCTCTACCAACTGAGCCACACGGGACTACTTTTTACTTTATTTTATTTCTGTGCTTAGAGCTCTTACTCTAAGCTACTCAAACAACTCTTTAACCCAGGGGTTCTTTTACAGTCTGGAACCCAAAAGAGAAATGTTGAGGGTCATAAGCGAGATTTGGTTAGGGGAACCCCCCCCCCCCTCACCGGCAAAACAATTTAGTGGCGTAGAGAAAAATGAAGGTTTTAATGTTAATTCCCTGCAGTTCTACACATATTATCATGGGTCATGGATCATCTTTTGGCAATTTTACAGCTAATTCCCTGCAATTCTAAACATTTTACCATGGGGCATGGATAATTTTTGGGCAGTTTTACAGCTAATTTCCTGCAATTTTGCACATTTTTGCAGTGCATCTTTGCCGTTTTTAAAGATAATTTCCAGCAAATCTACACCTTTTTCCATGATTTATGTTAATATGATATCTGAGTGAGAGTGACTACAAAATCAATGGGGTCCCCTCGAGGTCAGAGAGCAATTTATTTGCAAGCCCAGGCCAGTGCCAACAGAGAGTAAGCAGATTACAGAGCTCTGGCTGTGATTGCGCTGGGAAGTCACGGATGAAGACAGACATCTGTTGTTTTTCCAAGACATGGCCTTATACTTCCTCTTCTGAAAGTGTTCGGCTGGGTCTAGTGTTTGTTTGGGTGGCTGGGTCTAGTGTTTGTTTGGGTGGCTGGGTCTAGTGTTTGTTTGGGTGGCTGGGTCTAGTGTTTGTTTGGGTGGCTGGGTCTAGTGTTTGTTTGGGTGGCTGGGTCTAGTGTTTGGATGGGCGGCTGGTTCTAGTGTTTGGATGGGCGGCTGGGTCTAGTGTTTGGATGGGTGGCTGGGTCTAGTGTTTGGATGGGCGGCTAGGTCAAGTTTTTGGATGGGCGGCTGGGTCTAGTGTTTGGATGGGCGGGTGGGTCTAGTGTTTGGATGGGCGGGTGGGTCTAGTGTTTGGGCGGCTGGGTCTAGTGTTTGGATGGGCGGCTGGGTCTAGTGTTTGTTTCGGTGACTGGGTCTAGTGTTTGTTTCGGCGGCTGGGTCTAGTGTTTGGATGGGTGGGTGGGTCTAGTGTTTGGATAGGCGGGTGAGTCTAGTGTGGGTCTAGTGTTTGGTTGGGCGGCTGGGTCTAGTGTTTGTTTGGGCGGGTGGGTCTAGTGTTTGGGTGGGTTGGTCTCTTCACTATCTATCTATCTCTATCACTGTTGTTAACCAACTGCCAATCAACTCATAGAAATACACAAAGAACAAATACATATTTCACTACTTTAAAATGGAGATAGCCCTCAGTGGTTCTGGCCTTGTTGTCACAAAAGCGATCAATGGTAATCGATGATCGGCAGTGTGCCCTCTTTCTACCTCTATGGATTAATGGAAAATATTGGAGGTGCACCCTTTAGGTTCTATATCTATGATAGCAACCTGTCTGGCTTTGGCTGGGGGGCGGCCATGTTTCTTTCTTAAAGCTGGGCCTTGGCTGCCTTGAAAGTGGTGCTGACTAGGCTGAACCCGGGCCAGGGAGTGACTCCCAGGGACTGACTACCAGGGACTGACTAGGCTGAACCCGGGCCAGGGACTGTCTAGGCTGAACCCGGGCCAGGGACTATCTAGGCTGAACCCAGGCCAGGTACTTTCTAGGCTGAACCCGGGCCAGGGACTATCTAGGCTGAACCCAGGCCAGGTACTTTCTAGGCTGAACCCGGGACAGGGACTATCTAGGCTGAACCCAGGCCAGGTACTTTCTAGGCTGAACCCGGGCCAGGGACTATCTAGGTTGAACCCTAGCCAGGTTCTTTCTAGACTGAACCCGGATCAGGTACTGTCTCCTAAAATATCCTCCTGTTCCTCATCAGGCCTGAAATATGGCCAGCAGTGACCTCTTTAAAAACCCTTTCCTGCAGTCAAATGACAAAATTGCCCTCTAGAGGCCTCATGGGTGGAATGTTATTCATATTTTTCATAATAAACATAATTTAAAAGAAACCGCTGAAAATCTGGTGCTCCTATGTCAAACGGTTTAGTTATATTCAGTGTTCTGTGATGTATATAAAGTGTAATATTGGGATGCAAACTCTAAATGTAATACATTACAACTCTATATCTGACATGGTGCAGGTGTCTTCTTATTTTAAACACATAACCATGTGTGTGAGGTGTATACTTTTGTTGCAAAGTAGATTTGTTTAAGCCTACCAAGAAACACCCTGTGTGATGCTGATTTAGCCCACTGCAGTAAAAGGTTAATATGTAAACACACCCGTCTGTCTGTCTCTGACAACTGTCTGACGTCCCTGAAATTGACATCTGGGCCAGGCTTTGTTTGGCTAAGCCTGGCGCTTTGCTGTTATATTGGCAATGGTAGTCAAGGAAGAGTGGTTCTGTTCTTAAGAGCTGATTGAACTTGAACTCTTTCGGCTGTTGTGGTTTTCTGTTTACACATTTGAAGAGTACTTTACTGAATAGAGGAATAATTCTACACCTGTTGTTTACGAAGCATGTGACAAATTTTCAAGATCGATAATGAGAGATATATAAAGGAAGCTCTATAATGACAGATATATAAATCACTGAACGGGCCGTACGGTGTAAGATAATTGTCTCTGGCCCCCTCCCAGTTAGGGGGAGTGATGAGCTCTACAGCAGTCTCACAACTCAATCGCTGGTTGAAAACTGTTTTCTGCCCCTCCCAAAAGATAGAATTTGTAGATAATTGGCCCTCTTTCTGGGACTCACCCACAAACAGGACCAAGCCTGGCCTGTTGAGGAGTGATGGACTCCATCCTAGCTGGAGGGGTGCTCTAATCTTATCCATCAACATACACAGGGCTCCAACTCCTCTAGCGCCACAATGAAATTGTGTGTAGGCCAGGCAGCAGGCTGTTAGCCAGCCTGCCAGCTTAGTGGAGTCTGCCACTAGCACAGTCAGTGTAGTCAGCTCAGCTATCCCCATTGAGACCGTGTCTGTGCCTCAACCTAGGTTGGGCAAAACTAAACATGGCGGTGTTCGCCTTAGCAATCTCACTGGAATAAAGACCTCCTCCATTCCTGCCATTATTGAAATAGATTGTGATACCTCATCTCAAAATAGGGCTACTTAATGTTAGATCCCTCACTTCCAAGGCAGTCATAGTCAATGAACTAATCACTGATCATAATCTTGATGTGATTGGCCTGACTGAAACATGGCTTAAGCCTGATGAAATTACTGTGTTAAATGAGGCCTTACCTCCTGGTTACACTAGTGACCATATCCCCGCGCATCCCGCAAAGGCGGAGGTGTTGCTAACATTTACGATAGCAAATTTCAATATACAAAAAAAAACTACGTTTTCGTCTTTTGAGCTTCTAGTCATGAAATCTCTGCAGCCTACTCAATCACTTTTTTATAGCTACTGTTTACAGGCCTTCTGGGCCATATACAGCGTTCCTCTTTGAGTTCCCTGAATTCCTATCGGACCTTGTAGTCATAGCAGATCATATTCTACTTTTTGGTGACTTTAATATTCATATGGAAAAGTCCACAGACCCACTCCAAAAGGCTTTCGGAGCCATTATCGACTCGGTGGGTTTTGTCCAACATGTCTCTGGACCTACTCACTGCCACAGTCATACTCTGGACCTAGTTTTGTCCCATGGAATAAATGTTGTGGATCTTAATGTTTTTACTCATAATCCTGGACTATCGGACCACCATTTTATTACGTTTGCAATCGCAACAAATAATCTGCTCAGACTCCAACCAAGAATCATCAAAAGTCGTGCTATAAATTCTCAGACAATTTATAGCACTGTTGGGCAGCAGCTCACTTCCTTCCTGAAGACAAATAATGAAATTCTTCAGTCTGGTTTTAGACCCCATCATGGCACTGAGACTGCACTTGTGAAGGTGGTAAATGACCTTTTAATGGCGTCAGACAGAGGCTCTGCATCTGTCCTCATGCTCCTAGACCTTAGTGTTGCTTTTAGATACCATCAATCACCACATTCTTTTGGAGAGATTGGAAACCCAAATTGGTCTACACGGACAAGTTCTGGCCTGGTTTAGATCTTATCTCTCGGAAAGATATCCGTTTGTCTCTGTGAATGGTTTGGCCTCTGACAAATCAACTGTAAATTTCGGTGTTCCTCATGGTTCCGTTTTAGGATCACTATTGTATTCACTATATATTTTACCTCTTGGGGGTGTCATTCGAAAACATAATGTTAACTTTCACTGCTATGCGGATGACACACAGCTGTACATTTCGATGAAACATGGTGAAGCCCCAAAATTGCCCTCGCTGGAAGCATGTGTATCAGACATAAGAAAGTGGATGGCTGCAAACTTTCTACTTTTTAAACTCGGACAAAACAGAGATGCTTGTCCTAGATCCCAAGAAACAAAGAGATATTCTGTTGAATCTGACAATTGATCTTGACGGTTGTACAGTCATCTCAAATAAAACTGTGAAGGACCTCGGCGTTACTCTGGACCCTGATCTCTCTTTTGACGAACATATCAAGACTGTTTCAAGGACAGCTTTTTTCCATCTATGTAACATTGCAAAAATCAGAAATGTTCTGTCCAAAAATGATGCAGAAAAATGAATCCTTTTGTCACTTCTAGGTTAGACTACTGCAATGCTCTACTTTCCGGCTACCTAGATAAAGCACTAAATAAACTTTAGTTAGTGCTAAATACGGCTGCTAGAATCCTGACTAGAACCAAAAAAATTATCATATTACTCCAATGCTAGTCTCCCTACACTGGCTTCCTGTTAAGGCAAGGGCTGATTTCAAGGTTTTACTGCTAACCTACAAAGCATTACATGGGCTTGCTCCTACCTATCTTTCCGATTTGGTCCTGCCGTACATACCTACATGTACGCTACGGTCACAAGACGCAGGCCTCCTAATTGTCCCTAGAATTTCTAAGCAAACAGCTGGAGGCAGGGCTTTCTCCTATAGAGCTCTGTTTTTATGGAATGGTCTGCCTACCCATGTGAGAGACGCATACTCGGTCTCAACCTTTAAGTCTTTATTGAAGACTCATCTCTTCAGTAGGTCATATGATTGAGTGTAGTCTGGCCCAGGAGTGTGAAGGTGAACGGAAAGGCACTGGAGCAACGAATCGCCCTTGCTGGCTCTGCCTGGCCGGTTTCCCTCTCTCCACTGGGATTCTCTGCCTCTAACCCTATTACAGGGGCTGAGTCACTGGCTTACTGGTGCTCTTCCAAGCCGTCCCTAGGAGGGGTGAGTCACTTTAGTGGGTTGAGTCACTGACGTGGTCTTCCTGTCTGGGTTGGCGCCCCCCCCCCCCCCCCCCCTCCTTAGGTTGTGCCGTGGCGGAGATCTTTCAGCAATACCTGGCCTTGTCTCAGGATGGTAAGTTGGTGGTTGAAGATATCCCTCTAGTGGTGTGGGGGCTGTGCTTTGGCAAAGTGGGTTATATCCTGCCTGTTTGGCCCTGTCCGGGGGTATCATCGGATGGGGCCACAGTGTCTCCTGACCCCTCCTGTCTAAGCCTCCAGCATTTATGCTGCAGTAGTTTATGTGTCGGGGGACTAGGGTCAGTCTGTTATATCTGGAGTATTTCTCCTGTCTTATCCGATGTCCTGTGGGAATTTAAGTATGCTCTCTCTAATTCTCTCTTTCTCTCTTTCTCTCTCTCGGAGTACCTGAGCCCTAAGACCATGACTCAGGACTACCTGGCATGATGACCTAATAATCCCCAGTTTACAATTGGCTCATTCATCCCCCTCCTCTCCCCTGTAACTATTCCCCAGGTCGTTGCTGCAAATGAGAACGTGTTCTCAGTCAACTTACCTGGTAAAATAACGGTAAATAAATAAATAAATAAATAAATGACTCCTTGCTGTCCCCAGTCCACCTGGCCGTGCTGCTGCTCCAGTTTCAACTGTTCTGCCTGTGGCTATGGAACCCTGACCTGTTCACCGGACGTGGGACCTGTCCCAGACCTGCTGTTTTCAAGTCTCTAGAGACAGCAGGAGCGGTAGAGATACTCTTAATGATCGGCTATGAAAAGCCAACTGACATTTACTCCTGAGGTGCTGACTTGTTGCACCCTCGACAACTACTGTGATTATTATTATTTGACCATGCTGGTCATTTATGAGCATTTGAACATCTTGGCCATGTTCTGTTATAATCTCCATCCGGCACAGCCAGAAGAGGGGCTGGCCACCCCTCATAGCCTGGTTCCTCTCTAGGTTTCTTCATAGGTTTTGGCCTTTCTAGGGAGTTTTTCCTAGCCACCGTGCTTCTACACCTGCATTGCTTGCTGTTTGGGGTTTTAGGCTGGGTTTCTGTACAGCACTTTGAGATATCAGCTGATGTAAGAAGGGCTATATAAATAAATTTGATTTGATAACACAGACATAATTCCATTAAAAGTGCAATCCGGGATTCAAAAAACAAAACAGGCACTCCGCCACTTCTTTTGGTAAACGGTTGAGGGACAGGGCAGGAAAAATGTAACCGCTTTAAAAGCCCCAAAAATGTATGTATCAATCCTGTACTGCCCTTTTAACAGTATGTTGAGTGTTGACTGGTCCTGTGTGGCTCAGTTGGTAGACCAACACTACTGTAAGTTGCTCTGGATAAGAGTGTTTGCTAAACATCTAACATGTAAAATGCTTTAGAAGGAATGGTCTTCTCCACAAGAATAATTGGTTGTAGTGTTGTCTGTCTCCGAGTTATACATTTAAACTTGAAGAACTCAAATAATTACAAGCCAAGAGAGGCTTCTCTCTCTATTATCAGAAACACCTATCCTCTCCCTGTAATTCTGTCAGTCATCTGATGTGTGCTACAGTTGAAGTCGGAAGTTTAGATTCACTTAGGTTGGAGTCATTAAAACTTGTTTTTCAACCACTCCACAAATTTCTTGTTAACAAACTATAGTTTTGGCATGACACAAGTAAGTTTTCCAACAATTGTTTACAGACAGATTATTTCACTTATAATTCACTGTCTCACAATTTCAATGGGTCAGAAGTTTACATACACTAAATTGACTGTGCCTTTAAACAGGTTGGAAAATTCCTGAAAATTATGTCATGGCTCTAGAAGCTTAATTTGAGTCAATTGGAGGTGGACCTGTGGATGTATTTCAAGGCCTACCTTGAAACGCAGTGCCTCTTTGCTTGACATAATGGGAAAATCAAAAGAAATCAGCCAAGACCTCAGAAAAAAAATTGTAGACCCCCACAAGTCTGGTTCATCCTTGGGAGCAATTTCCAAACGCCTGAAGGTACCACGTTCATCTGTACAAACAATAGTACGCAAGTATAAACACCATGGGACCACACAGCCGTCATACCGCTCAGGAAGGAGATGCGTTCTGTCTCCTAGTGATGAACGTACTTCGGTGCTAAAAGTGTAAATCAATCACAGAACAACAGTAAAGGACTTTGTGAAGATGCTGGAGGAAATAGGTACAAAAGTATCTATATTCACAGTAAAACGAATCCTATATTGACATAACCTGAAAGGCCGCTCAGCAAGGAAGAAGCCACTGCTCCAAAACCGCTATAAAACAGCCAGACTACGGTTTGCAACTGCACATGGGGATAAAGACTGTGCTTTTTGTAGAAATGTCCTCTGGTCTGATGAAACAAAAATAGAACTGTTTGGCCATAATGACCATCGTTATGTTTGGAGGAAAAAGAGGGATGCTTGCAAGCCGAAGAACACCATCCCAACCTTGAAGCACGGGGGTGGCAGCATCATGTTGGGGGGGGTGCTTTGCTGCAGGAGGGACTAGTGCCCTTCACAAAATAGATGGCATCATGAGGGAGGAAAATTATGTGGATATATTGAAGCATCATCTCAAGACATCAGTCAGGAAGTTAAAGCTTGGTCGCAAATGGGTCTTCCAAATGGACAATGACCCCAAGCATACTTCCAAAGTTGTGGAAAAATGGCTTAAGGACAACAAAGTCAAGGTATTGGAGTGGCCATCACAAAGCGAGCTAAATCACTTCTATGCTCGCTTCGAGGCAAGCAACACTGAGGCATGCATGAGAGCATCAGCTGTTCCGGACGACTGTGTGATCACACTCGCCGTAGCCGACGTGAGTAAGACCATTAAACAGGTCAACATACACAAGGCTGCGGGGCCAGACGGATTACCAGAACGTGTGGTCCGGGCATGTGCTGACCAACTGGCAGGTGTCTTCACTGACATTTTCAACATGTCCCTGATTGAGTCTGTAATAGCAACATGTTTCAAGCAGACCACATAGTCCCTGTGCCCAAGAACACAAAGGCAACCTGCCTAAATGACTACAGACCCGTAGCACTCACGTCCGTAGCCATGAAGTGCTTTGAAAGGCTGGTAATGGCTCACATCAACACCATTATAGACCTAGACCCACCTAGACCCACTCCAATTTGCATACTGCCCAAACAGATCCACAGATGATGCAATGTCTATTGCACTCCACACTGCCCTTTCCCACCTGGACAAAAGGAACACCTATGTGAGAATGCTATTCATTGACTACAGCTCAGCGTTCAACACCATAGTACCCTCAAAGCTCATCACTAAGCTAAGGAACCTGGGACTAAACCTCTCCCTTGGCAACTGGATCCTGGACTTCCTGACGGGCCGCCCCCAGGTGGTG
This sequence comes from Salvelinus fontinalis, assembly GCF_029448725.1. Lineage (NCBI taxonomy): Eukaryota > Metazoa > Chordata > Actinopteri > Salmoniformes > Salmonidae > Salvelinus > Salvelinus fontinalis. The sequence goes on from NC_074695.1 coordinate 12,831,689, forward strand.
AGGGTAGGTAGCAACACATCTCCCACGCTGATCCTCAACACTGGAGCTCCCCAGGGGTGCGTGCTCAGTCCCCTCCTGTACTCCCTGTTCACCCACGACTGCACGGCCAGGCACAAATCCAACACCATCATTAAGTTTTCAGACGACACAACAGTGGTAGGCCTGATCACCTACAACGACGAGACAGCATAGGGAGGAGGTCAGAGACCTGGCCGGGTGGTACCAGAATAACAACCTATCCCTCAACGTAACCAAGACTAAGGTGATGATTGTGGACTACAGGAAAAGGAGCACCAAGCACGCCCCGATTCTCATCGACGGGGCTGTAGTGGAGCAGGTTGAGAGCTTCAAGTTCCTTGGTGTCCACATCAACAACAAACTAGAATGGTCCAAACACACCAAGACAGTCGTGAAGAGGGCACGACAAAGCCTATTCCCCCTCAGGAAACTAAAAAGATTTGGCATGGGTCCTGAGATCCTCAAAAGGTTCTACAGCTGCAACATCGAGAGCATCCTGACCGGTTGCATCACTGCCTGGTATGGCAATTGCTCGGCCTCTGACCACCTAGCACTTCAGAGGCACATCACTGGTGCAAAGCTGCCTGCCATCCAGGACCTCTACACCAGGCGGTGTCAGAGGGAGGCCCTAAAAGTTGTCAAAGACCCCAGCCACCCCAGTCATAGACTGTTCTCTCTACTACAGTATGGCAAGCGGTACCGGAATGCCAAGTCTAGGACAAAAAGGCTTCTCAACATTTTTTACCCCCAAGCCATAAAACTCCTGAACAGGTAACCAAATGGTTACCCGGACTATTAACATTGTGTGCCCCCCCAACCCCTCTTTTACTCTGCTGCTACTCTCTGTTTATCTTATATGCATAGTCACTTTAACTATACATTCATGTACATACTGCCTCAATTGGCCAGACCATCCAGTGCTCCCGCACATTGGCTAACCGGGCTTTCTGCATTGTGTCCCACCACGCGCCAACCACTCTTTTTACGCTACTGCTACTCTCTGTTCATCATCAATGCATAGTCACTTTAACCATACCTACATGTACATACTACCTCAATAAGCCTGACTAACCGGTGTCTGTATATAGCCTTGCTAATGTTATTTTAAAATGTATTTTTACTGTTTTATTTCTTTACTTACTTACACACACACACACACACATACCTTTTTTTTCGCACTATTGGTTAGAGCCTGTTGTATTCGGCGCACGTGACAAACTTTGATTTGATTTGAAAGCCCTGACCTCAATCCTATAGAAAATGTGTGGACAGAACTGAAAAAGCATGTGCGAGCAAGGAAGCCTACAAGTCTGACTCAGTTACACCAGCTCTGTCAGGAGGAATGGGCCAAAATTCACAAAACTTATTGTGGGAAGCTTGTGGAATGCTTCCTGAAACGTTTGACCCAAGTTAAACAATTTAAAGGCAATACTAACAAATACTAATTGAGTGCATGTAAACTTCTGACCCACTGGGAATGTGATGAAAGAAATAAAAGCTGAAATATATCATTCTCTCTACTATTATTCTGACATTTCACATTCTTAAAATAAAGTGGTGATCCTAACTGACATAAACAGGGGATTTTTACTAGGATTAAATGTCAGGAATTGTGAAAAACTGATTTTAAATGTATTTGGCTAAGATATGTGTAAACTTCCGACATCAACTGTATGTATAATAGTAATACCATAGCTCCACCTAGAGGTAGAAACTATAATATCGCTCAATAATTCCTCAAACTCATCATCCTCAGTTTTTTTTAATCTTCCCTCTCTTCTCCTTACTTATTTTACTCCCTCAGTTCTTCTCCCTATCTTTAAATCAATTTGACTCATAATTTTCCTCGTTAAGGCTAATTTACGTTACAATAACTTCTTCCCTTCTTCCTGTCTTTGTCATCGTTCCTTCACGCCTCCTCATCTTTTATCCACTTCTCTTTTCCTCCCCCTGAGATCCTCTTCTTTTCTCATTTCATCCCCCGGCTTCTGTGGACTCATACACTCTTTTTCCTCCCTCTACTCTACTCCTCCTCTTTTCATCTCTGTCCTCCTGCTTCTTCCCTCCCTCCTCCCTCTCCTGCTCCTGCCTCTCACCTCATCGTCGTGCACCAGTTCCTTCTTGACCACCTTCATGGCGTAGATCTGTTCATTCTTCTTGAGTCGCACCAGCAGCACCTTGGCGTAGCTGCCGCGGCCGATCACCCGGATCAGGTCAAAGTCCCCCAGGCCTAGCGCCATCTCCTGGGAGATCTTGATACCGTCGATCCCGCCCACCACCGCTTTGATGTCCTGAAGGGGCGGTTTGGATGGGAAATACATGTTAGAAAAGACCCAGATACCAGCACACTATCGAATGCCCCTGTTGTTAATTAAAACCTTATGGTTATAGACATAGCTGGAATCATGGGCATGTAGATATGATACTAGCATATAAGAACCTGTGTGACATTTTTGTATGATAAAATATACTGAAAAAAATATAAACGCAACATGCAACAAATTCAACGACTTTACTGAGTTACAGTTCATATAAGGAAATCAGCCAATTGATATAAATTCATTAGGCCATAACCTATGGATTTCACAAGACTGGGCAGGGGCGCAGCCACGGATGGGCCAGGGAGGGTACAGGCCCACCCACTTGGGAGACAGGCCCAGCCAATCATAATTTGTTTTTCCCCACAAAAGGGCTTTATTACAGACAGAAATATTCCTCAGTTTCATCAACTGTCCGAGTGGCTGGTCTCAGACGATACCGCAGCTGAAGAAGCCGGATGTGGAGGTCCTGGGCTGGCGTGGTTACACATGGTCTACAGTTGTAAGGCCGGTTTGACGTAATGCCAAATTCTCTAAAACGATGTTGGAGGCGGCTTATGGTAGAGAAATGAACATTCAATTCTCTGGCAACAACTCTAGTGGACATTCCTGGAGTCAGCATGCCAATTGCACGCTCCCTAAAAACTTGAGACATCTGTGCACAATTTAGAGTGGCCTTTCATTGTCCCCAGTATAAGGTACACCTGTGTAATGATCATGCTGATTAATCAGCTTCTTAATATGCCACACCGGTCAGGTGGATAGATTATATTAGCAAAGGAGAAATTCTCACTAACAGGGATGTAAACTAATTTGTGCCCAAAGTTTTAGATAAATAATATTTTTGTGCATATGGAACATTTCTGGGATCTTCTATTTCAGCTCATGAAACATGGGACCAACACTTTACATGTTGCGTTTATATTTTTGTTCAGTGTAGTATGGGCTGTTCTGTGTTCTAGAAACAGAATAGAATGTTTTACATTCTAGAATACCAGAACAATCCATATCATAAACGAATGCATGACTGACTTGTTTCCTTGGTGTGTCTTAATGAACTCACCTTCGAGTCCTCTTCCACTTTGTCCACTTTGCGACTGTGTGGTAGGAAAGTTACTGAAGAGAGAAACAACTTGTTACCTGAGTTGTGATGGAAAGTTCTACCCAGTGAAGACTGGGGCATTAAAAACCTAAGGGATATTTAGTCTAAATCCATCTCCATTTAAATAATATACAGTATAATTTGATATTTAGCAGACTTTTTTTTCTTCTTTTTTTCCTCTTATAGTCATGCGTGCATACAGTTTACTTATGGGTGGTCCTGGGAATCAAACCCACTATCCTGGAGTTGCAAGCGCCAAGCTCTACCAACTGAGCTACAGAGGACCATGCTTTACCAACTGGTCTACAGAGGACCATGCTTTACCAACTGAGCTACAGAGGACCATGCTTTACCAACTGGTCTACAGAGGACCGAGCTCTAACAACTGAGCTACAGAGGACCATGCTTTACCAACTGAGCTACAGAGGACCATGCTTTACCAACTGAGCTACAGAGGACCATGCTTTACCAACTGAGCTACAGAGGACCATGCTTTACCAACTGAGCTACAGAGGACCATGCTTTACCAACTGAGCTACAGAGGACCATGCTTTACCAACTGAGCTACAGAGGACCATGCTCTACCAACTGAGCTACAGAGGACCAAATAGGGTACTCCTCAAGAATCCATGGCTCCATCTCAATTAATCTTTCCGTGATTCCTTGCATCCTATCTCCTCAACCGTATTGAAAGGAAAAGGTCGAAAATAATTTTGAGAAGGAGACAAGCAGAGAGGATACAAGGAATCGAGGAAAGATTAATTGAGAAAGAGTCCAAGTGAGAATCTTAATTGCATTGCCTTGATTCCTTTTGTCCTCTCTCCTCGCCTCCTTCTCAAAACCCATTGGATGAGAAGATCAGAGAGAGGGTGCGAGGAATCAAGGAAATGCAACTGAGATTCTCCCATAATCAAGGGAGCATTGTGGGACATGTAGATCACCTTTGTGGCCAACAGAGGGCATCATGCTCTGCAGAGTGAGTTGCAGCTTTTTCCTGCCTCTGCCCAAGTAGGTCAGCCCACTGGTAAGTACTGTTACTATACTGGACTATACTGGACTGTTAATATACTGTACTGGACTATACTATACTGGACTATACTGTACTGGACTATACTATACTGAACTATACTGGACTGAATTATACTGTACTGAACTATACTGGACTATACTGGACTGAATTATACTGTACTGAACTATACTGAACTATACTGGACTGAATTATACTGTACTGAACTATACTGGACTATACTGGACTGAATTATACTGTACTGAACTATACTGAACTATACTGGACTGAATTATACAATACTGGACTATACTGAACTATACAATACTGGACTATACTGGACTGAAATATACTGGACTGGACTGTACTGGACTATACTGGACTGAACTATACAATACTGGACTATAGTGGACTGAATTATACTGGACTGAACTATACTGTACTGGACTATACTGGAGTATACTGTACTGAACTATGCTGTACTGGACTATACTGAACTATACTGGACTGAACTATACAATACTGGACTATACTGAACTATACAATACTGGACTATACTGGACTGAAATATACTGGACTGCACTGGACTATACTGTACTGAACTATACTGAACTATACAATACTGGACTATACTGAACTATACAATACTGTACTGAACTATACTGTACTGAATTATACTGGACTGAACTATACAATACTGGACTATACTGGACTATACTGGACTATACTGTACTGGACTATACAATACTGGACTATACTGAACTATACAATACTGGACTATACTGGAGTATACTGTACTGGACTATACTGAACTGGACTATACTGAACTATACTGTACTGAACTATACTATACTGGACTATACAATACTGGACTATACTGGACTATACTGGACTATACAATACTGGACTATACTGTACTGAACTATACTATACTGGACTATACAATACTGGACTATACTGGACTATACAATACTGGACTATACTGTACTGAACTATACTATACTGGACTATACAATACTGGACTATACTGGACTATACTGGACTATACAATACTGGACTATACTGTACTGAACTATACTGAACTATACAATACTGGACTATACTGAACTATACAATACTGTACTGAACTATACTGGACTGAATTATACTGGACTGAACTATACAATACTGGACTATACTGGACTATACTGGACTATACAATACTGGACTATACTGAACTGGACTATACAATACTGGACTATACTGGACTATACAATACTGGACTATACTGAACTGGACTATACAATACTGGACTATACTGGACTATACAATACTGGACTATACTGAACTGGACTATACTGAACTATACTGGACTGAACTATACAATACTGGACTATACTGGACTATACTGTACTGAACTATACTGGACTATACTCAACTGGACTATACTGGACTATACAATACTGGACTATACTGAACTATACTGGACTGAACTATACAATACTGGACTATACAATACTGAACTATACTATACTGGACTATACTGGACTGAACTATACTGAACTATACAATACTGGACTATACTGGACTTATACTGGACTGTACTGAACTATACTGAACTATACTGTACTGGACTATACTGGACTATACAATACTGGACTATACTGAACTATACTGAACTATACTGTACTGGACTATACTGAACTATACAATACTGGACTATACAATACTGAACTATACTATACTGGACTATACTGGACTGAACTATGCTGAACTGAACTATACTATACTATACTGAACTATACTATACTGGACTGTACTGAACTATACTGTACTGGACTATACTGTACTGAACTATACTGAACTATACTGGACTGTACTGGACAATACTGGACAGGACTATACTGGACTGAAATATACTATACTGGACTGTACTGGACAATACTATACTGGACTGTACTATACTGAGCTATACTATACTGGACTGTGCTGAACTGAACAATACGATACTGGACTATACTATACTGTACTATACTATACTGAACTATACTGGACTGGACTATACTGGACTGAAATATACTATACTGGACTATACTGTACTGAACTATGCTATACTGGACTGTACTGAACAATGCAATACTGGACTATACTATACTGAATTATACAATACTGGACTATACTGTACGAAACTATACTGGACTGAACTATACAATACTGGACTATACTGGACTGAACTATACTATACTAAACTGGACGGTACTGAACTATACTGAACTGTACTGAACTGAACTATACTATACTGGACTATACTGGACTGTACTGGACAATACTGTACTGAACAATTCTATACTGGACTATACGATACTGGACTATACTATACTGAGCTATACTATACTGGACTGTGCTGAACTGAACTATACTATACTGGACTATACTATACTAAACTGGACTGTACTGAACTATACTGAACTGTACTGAACTATACTATACTGGACTATATTGGACTATACTATACTGGACTATACTGTACTGAACTATACTGAACTGTACTGAACTGAGCTATACTATACTGGACTATATGGTACTGAACTATACTGAACTGTACTGAACAGAACCAGTGCACAAAGAGGTGAAGGCCCTGTGCACAGCAGTGCATCTTGTTCAAGTTGCTGCTTCTGACAGAAAAAACACACACCTGGATAGACAATGGCCGACTTCAATTCTTATTTGTAAAATTGCGCTGTGCAGAATAGTGCATAGAAACTAAGCTTTGGGACCAGTCTGTAAACAATAATGGCATGCTGATTCAAACATGCTCTTATCTCGCTGTGTGGGAGGAGTCTTCTTTCTTCTTCATTTAAAAAAAATTAACCTGGAAATCTAGTTATTGGTTTCGATTGAATAGTGTCTTTAAAGCCTTTGTAATTAGTATTCGCAAAGTGTTTTCAGGGTAGGAGTGCTGATCTAGGATCAGTTTTATCTTTTCATAATGAATAAAGACAGATCAGCATTTCTACTCTGAGATGCTTTTTGAATACAGGCCCAGACCCAGTGCATTGATACCAAGACTAAGGCCACAAGGTCTCCTACTTCTCATATTATGTCTATATTGAAAGAAACAATCTTTTATAGGAACTGACTTCCATCTGTATCCTCTGTGTGTTCAGGGGGGAGGTCCACCTCTTCACTCTTCTCATCTAAAGGGGGCTCCTGTGATGGCATGACTGGATCCTGCCAAGAGAAGACAGGCAAATAGAATGACTGGATCCTGCCAAGAGAAGACAGGCAAATAGAATGACTGGATCCTGCCAAGAGATTACAGGCAAATAGAATGACTGGATCCTGCCAAGAGAATACAGGCAAATAGAATGACTGGATCCTGCCAAGAGAAGACAGGCAAATAGAATGACTGGATCCTGCCAAGAGAAGACAGGCAAATAGAATGACTGGATCCTGCCAAGAGACTACAGGCACATAGCTGCATGTGGTTTTGAGGCTGCTTAAAGAGTATCCTGACTAGGTCCTTGGAGACACTGGGAAGAAGAGGCTTCATCTTAGGCACATGGAGGCATCTTTTCAACAAAATAAAGAACACAGAAGTCGAGAAGTCTGGATATTTCTCGCAACAATGCACTTATATGACTCATTTTATGCGGTTCTAACCTTGGAGGCATTGGATTTTCAAAGGGAATCAAAGTGTTTGTTGATAGAGCATTGTCTGATTGCATGAAAGCAAAACAGCCTATTAGTACATCCAGACTATTGACCTGGGTTTTCGGCACCAGGTTTGTTGTAGTCCAGTCCTGGATTCCAGGTCTGGCTCACATTGTTCTGATTGGCTGTCAGTAGATGTAGATTTTTGTAAAACAACCACCCCTTCCATACTTCTTCAGAAGCGCAGAGTAAGCTAATTTACGGTGTTAGCACTGCTAGGAAATGCTATTTTTGAAAATGTATATTTAGGAAATTGTTTTTATTTTTGATTTAATGTGGCTGAAATGACACTACCCCACATTGGCACCAGTGAAATGTATTAGCTTTCGGTTTTGATTCTGCGCCTCTGTTTGAATGTGCCTATTCCTGTTGTTGGGAGGGCAAACGACTTGGATACCCATTTTTAAATTTACATGTTAGTCATTTAGCAGTCGCTCTCACCCAGAGCGATTTACAGTTAGTGCAATCCTCTTAAGATGGGCGGGGGGGCAGTTCCTCTTGCTCGTAGGCAAGTACCATGGTCTTGTAGTGGATGCGAGCTTCGTGGGGTGACATGGAAGAACTTGGGAAGGTTGAGTTCTGGAGAAGTTGCAGGGGTATGATGGCACAATTGGGGAGCCCAGCCAACAGTGAGTTGCAGTAGTCCAGATGTTATAGAGCATGAACCTGCAGGAGCGAGTAACTGCTTTGATGTTTGCAGAGAACGACAGGGTGTTGTCCAAGGTCACGCCAAGGTTCTTTGCACTCTTGGAGGGGGACACTGTAGAGTTGTCAACCGTGATGGAGAGGTCTTTGAGCAGGCAGGCAGGCCTTCCACGGGAGGAAGAGCAGCTCCGCCCGGTCGAGGTTGAGCTTGAGGTGGTGGGCTGAGATATCTGCCAGGCACGCAGAGATGTGTGTCGCCACCTGGGTGTTAGAAGGGGGGAAGGAGAAAAGTAGTTGAGTGTCATCCTCATAGCAATGATAGGAGAGACCATGTGAGAATATGACTGAGCCGAGTGACTTGGTGTATTGAGAGAAGAGGGCCTAGAACTGAGCCCTGGGGGACACCAGTCACAAGAGTATGTGGTGCAGACACAGAACCCTCCACCTTCTTTTAGCTTGTCTCTGACAAGAACGTCAACAGGCTTTCATACCGAAGGTGAGGTGAAAACCTGGTAGAGGCTGGCTCTAATCTTAATGCTTCTTTCTGTATGTTAGCAGTCTGTCACTAGAGATCAACCTTGTGATGTTTCAGTATACGGTATACACAACAGTGTGGATGTGTCCCAAATGGCACCCTATTCCCTATGGGCCCTGGTCAAAAGTAGTGCACTAAATAGAGAATAGGGTGGCATTTGAGACACTACCTATATCTATACGCAGTGGATTTGAAACTTGCCCATAGCATGTTGGCTGGAGTACATTACCAACTATTTCTCATGAAATAACAGACCAGTATCTTGCTCTGTTGGCTAAGGTAGTTGGCTTTGAGTTATATACAGTATGTGTTGTGCAGAATGTTGCAAGTTCGATCCCCGCTCGGAGCAGAACAGCATTCACTATGTTACAAATACACATTTGAACATCAATAGCAATGTTTAATTCAGACTTTTGAATAATTCCCAGTTCTGTTATCTGAATTCATGGATTACCTTGATCTTTTACTCTAAACAAGTTGGATTGTTCAAATGCAAAACTTGGTTTCAACCTAAAGCAGTTAAATATTACTCATTCGCCCTCCCAACTCATTAATTCAGACGTTCACTTAAGTTAATGAAGTATCTATGAAGTGCTTATGAAGACTGTAAATGCTCTAAAAAGCCTTCATAAGCTCACCATATGCCTTTTGCACTGCAGTTTGTGAAGTGTCTATGTAGTGCTTATGAAGACTTTATGAATGCTTTATAAATAGTAAGTTCTTCCGAAGCGTTGACATGACAGATTGGCCAGAGTACTCACCAAAGAACTAGAATGAGATTCTATTTCTATGGTACTCACCATATGCCTTTGGCAGGTCAGAGGGACGAGTTTGTGACAGCGCTTATGGACCAGCAGTTTGCAGTTGATACACTTGTAGCCCTGCCTCCCCAGCCCCCATATCCTTTCACTGCAGTGGCCACAGTACGCTTTCTGTTGGGGACAGACAGACACAGACAAACAGAAAGACAGACAAAGACAGACACAGACAGACAGAGGGGGAGACAGGAATTGTTACACCATCAGTCTGAGCTGATGACAATGGGATGATACTATCGCAGTCATTGATCAAGAATCAATGGAGGCGAGGCAGACACACATGAAGAAGGTGATCATTATGGAGGAAGGGCGGATTTAAGCCTAGGTGGCATCTTACTGGGAGCATGCTTGTTTGTAGTCGTCCTTTTAACTAACAGTCACAGCAACTCATGTATATTTCGCAGCTGTCTATTTACCTCCACAAACTGATGTTGGCATTAAGACCGCACTCAACCAACTCTATAAGGGCATAAGCAAACAAGAAAATGCTCATCCAGAGGCGCAGCTCCTAGTGGCCGGTAATCTTAACACAGGGAAACGGAAACGGTTTTACCTCATTTCTACCAGCATGTCACCTGTGCAACTAGAGGCGAAAAAACTCAGATTAACTTTACTCCACACACAGAAACTCATACAAAGCTCCCCCTCGCCCTCCATTTGGCAAATCTGACCATAACTCTATCCTCCTGATTCCTGTTTACAAGCAAAAACTCTAAACAGGAAGTACCAGTGACACGTTCAACATGGAAGTGGTCTGATGAAGCGAATGCTAGGCTACTGGACTGTTTCACTAGCACAGACTGGAATATGTTCTGGGACTCATCTGATGGCATTACGGAGTTTACCACATCGGTCACAGGCTTCATTAATAAGTGCATCGACGACATCCTCTCCACAATGACAGTACGTACATATCCCAACCAGAAGCCATGGATTACAGCCAACATCCGCACTGAGCTAAATGCTAGAGCTGCATCCTTTAAAGGAACAGGACACTAACCCGGACGCTTATAAGAATACGCAATCTTAAAAACAATCAAACAGGCAAAGCGACAAGACAGGACTAAGATCGAATCCTACTACTTCGGCTCTGACGCTCATCGGATGTGGCAGGGCTTGCAAACTATCACGGATTACAAAGGGTAACCGAGCCGCAAGCTACCCAGTGACGTGGCTGGCTAATGTCACAGACATTTTCAACCTCTCCCTGATCAAGTGTGTAATACCTACATGTTTCAAGCAGACAACCATAGTCCCCGTGCCCAAGACTGGCTTCCAGTCTTGGGTAATCTGGTAATCTGTCTAAATGACTATCTCCCCGTAGCACTCACATCTGCAGCCATGAAATGCTTTGAGGCTGGTCATGACTCACATCAACAATATCATCTCATTTCAATTCACATACCGCTCCCAACACTTCCCTTTCTCTCTTGTACAAACGGACCACCTATGTGAGAATGCTGTTCATTGACTACAGTGCAGCGTTCAACACCATGGTGTCCTTCAAACGTATTACTTAGCTAAGGACCCTGGGACTGAACACTTCCCAACTGGAGTCTGGACTTCCTGACGGGACGCCACCAGATGGTGAGGGTAGGCACCAACACGCGTGCTTAGTCCCCTCCAGTACTCCCTGTTCACCCACGACTGTGTGGCTCCGCTCGACTCCAACACCATCGTTAAGTTTGCCGAAGATACGACAGTGGTAGGCCTGATCACCGACGAAGATGAAACAGCCTATAGGGAGGAGGTCAGAGACTTGGCCGTGTAGTGCCAGAACAACAACCTCTCCCTCAAAGTCAGCAAGACAAAGGATATTGGACTATAGGAAATGGAGGGCCGAGCACACCCCCATTCACATCGACGGGTCGAGAGCTTCAAGTCTCTAAGGACGTATCATGGTCCAAACACACCAACACAGTCGTGAAGAGGGCACAACATCGCCTCTTCCCCCCCTATGGACACTGAATATATTTGGCATGGGCCTAGGCGCTAGGGAGCTTATCACATCTGTCATCCAGTACACATCAGAACACAGACACTAGGGATGTTATGTCTACCAGAGGCATATTGACAAACACATTCAGAGCCAGTTGAATATTAACAGTCTGAAAAGAGTGGTACCACAGTCCAATGAATGTTAAGTCCCCTATTTAGGGGATTTGGAGCAGTTATGAACCGATTCCGACCACCTTTTGTGTAAACGGCACTTTGTGAACAGCGCAACATCAATTGCAGTGCGCTGTGTGACAGCTCTGGTTGTGCCGTTCTCATCTGATACACAGTGAAATCTGACAACTCATTTGCATAGGGAGCAACATGTCACATTTTCGTGCTTATCCAGACAAAGGATCGAACTCCTCTGACAGTGAACCTCGCAGCTCTGCTTACAATATTACAGTATATATGAAAATGGAAGACTCTAGTGATTGCAGCAAACACAGTCTTATCTCACTGTGATGTTCTCAGATGGATTTAGAGCTCTCAACATAAAAAAATACAAAAATCATTTCATAGAATTTAAACAAGACCACTTTCTCTTGGTCACAGAGGGACGAAATCATCTCGTGCTTAAAGCTGAAGTTGTAACTGGGGAGCCAGGCCCAGCTAAGCAGAATGAGTTTTTCCACACAAAAAGGCTTCATTACAGACAGAAAAACTCCTCAACTCCTAGCCAGACGTGGAGGACCTGGGCTGGCGTGGTTACAGGTGGTCTGCGGTTGTAAGGCCTGTTGGACGTACTGCCAAATTCTCCCCCAAAAAGTCGGAACCGGCTTATGGTGGAGAAATTAACATAAAATTATCTGGCAACAGCTCTGGGGGACAATTCTGCAGTCAGCATGCCAATTGCACGCTCCATCAAAACTTGAGACATCTGTGGCATTGTGTTGTGTGACAAAACTGCACATTTTAGAGTGGCCTTTTATTGTCCCCAGTATAAGGCAAAAGCACTATTGCTATGGAGAATCAGTAGACTCACTTCAAACCTTAGCTACTACTAACCCACTGCTCCACAGCCCAAACTGACTCAGAGAGAGAGAGAGACCGATAGAGAGAACGAGAGGGAGAGAGGGAGTGAAGCAGAGAGAGAGAGAGAGAGAGCGAGAGAGAGAGAGAGAGAGAGAGAGAGAGAGAGAGAGAGAGAGAGAGAGAGAGAGAGAGAGAGAGAGAGAGAGAGAGAGAGAGAGAGAGAGAGAGAGAGAGAGAGAGAGAGAGAGAGGGAGGTTCAGGCGAGTTAAAAATAAATCAAGACATCCACATTTATTTGTCCCAAAAAAATTCCCTCAGCTCAGCGCAGACAGTGGGGGCGTATTTAAGGCACCTGTTCTGAGGTGAGAAACTTTGAAGACAGACATTCGGCACTCCCCATCAATAGCAGATGAGAAACGAGGGTCCATAACATATGCCGTTCGTTCTTTAAAAGAGCCACAACATCTTCAGATGCTTCTTTGACTCACTAGCTGTGTTCCATGTTCTAAAGACACTAACAAAAGGTACAGCTAGCTGTGTTCCATGTTCTAAAGACACTAACAAAGGTACAGCTAGCTGTGTTCCATGTTCTAAAGACACTAACACAGGTACAGCTAGCTGTGTTCCATGTTCTAAAGACAATAACAAAGGTACAGCTAGCTGTGTTCCATGTTCTAAAGACACTAACAAAGGTACAGCTAGCTGTGTTCCATGTTCTAAAGACAATAACAAATGTACAGCTAGCTGAGGAAAGAGGAGATACTAAGGGACCAAAAACTCAAGATGTTAGGTCTTCAAGACAAACCTACTTTGGTCTCAGTACTAGTCTCTTGCCTCTTCCTCCCTGATGGGACAGTAAAATATCAACCTGATCAGCCTGTATCTATCGAGGAACCCCAAAAAGGTCCCTGGTTGAGTCCCAAAATGACAGTCTATTCCCTAGGGTGTCCTTTAGGATGTACTTCCTGTTTGAGCCAGCTCACTGTCAGCTCCAAAATGGCTGCTAATCACTAGCAGAGTGCTAGGGAAGCAACGTGGAACGAGCCCCAGTCCTAGACTGTCCGCCACAGCGACGGACATTCCCCACAGCGACAGACATTAACCACAGCGGCAGACATTCCCCACATCGCTGTTGGATAACAGACATTATATATTGTTATTCCAGCTTGGGAAATTTACATTAGATATTCAGTTGTAGTTAGACAGGAATGTTTTTTTTTCATGTTCACACAAACGGGTTTCTAACAATGCAACAAAAATATATGTTTGATGAACATGACGGTTAAATAAATCTCAGTATCTCCAGTCAGTCATCCCCCTAGACAGTCTCTCCAGTCAGTCATCCCTCTAATGAAGTAACAATCTAGACAGTATCTCCAGTCAGTCATCCCTCTAATGGAGTAACAACCTAGACAGTATCTCCAGTCAGTCATCCCTCTAGACAGTATCTCCAGTCAGTCATCCCTCTAATGAAGTAACAAACTAGACAGTATCTCCAGTCAGTCATCCCTCTAGACAGTATCTCCAGTCAGTCATCCCTCTAGACAGTAACTCCAGTCAGTCATCCCTCTAATGGAGTAACAACCTAGACAGTATCTCCAGTCAGTCATCCCTCTAGACAGTATCTCCAGTCAGTCATCCCCCTAGACAGTATCTCCAGTCAGTCATCCCTCTAATGAAGTAACAACCTAGACAGTATCTCCAGTCAGTCATCCCTCTAGACAGTATCTCCAGTCAGTCATCCCTCTAGACAGTATCTCCAGTCAGTCATCCCTCTAATGGAGTAACAACCTAGACAGTATCTCCAGTCAGTCATCCCTCTAATGAAGTAACAACCTAGACAGTATCTCCAGTCAGTCATCCCCCTAGACAGTATCTCCAGTCAGTCATCCCTCTAATGGAGTAAAAACCTAGACAGTATCTCCAGTCAGTCATCCCCCTAGACAGTCTCTCCAGTCAGTCATCCCTCTAATGAAGTAACAATCTAGACAGTATCTCCAGTCAGTCATCCCTCTAATGGAGTAACAACCTAGACAGTATCTCCAGTCAGTCATCCCTCTAGACAGTATCTCCAGTCAGTCATCCCTCTAATGAAGTAACAAACTAGACAGTATCTCCAGTCAGTCATCCCTCTAGACAGTATCTCCAGTCAGTCATCCCTCTAATGGAGTAACAACCTAGACAGTATCTCCAGTCAGTCATCCCTCTAGACAGTATCTCCAGTCAGTCATCCCCCTAGACAGTATCTCCAGTCAGTCATCCCTCTAATGAAGTAACAACCTAGACAGTATCTCCAGTCAGTCATCCCTCTAGACAGTATCTCCAGTCAGTCATCCCTCTAGACAGTATCTCCAGTCAGTCATCCCTCTAATGGAGTAACAACCTAGACAGTATCTCCAGTCAGTCATCCCTCTAATGAAGTAACAACCTAGACAGTATCTCCAGTCAGTCATCCCCCTAGACAGTATCTCCAGTCAGTCATCCCTCTAATGGAGTAAAAACCTAGACAGTATCTCCAGTCAGTCATCCCCCTAGACAGTATCTCCAGTCAGTCATCCCTCTAGACAGTATCTCCAGTCAGTCATCCCCCTAATGGAGTAACAAACTAGACAGTATCTCCTGTCAGTCATCCCCCTAGACAGTATCTCCAGTCAGTCATCCCCCTAATGGAGTAACAACCTAGACAGTATCTCCAGTCAGTCATCCCCCTAGACAGTATCTCCAGTCAGTCATCCCCCTAGACAGTATCTCCAGTCAGTCATCCCCCTAATGAAGTAACAACCTAGACAGTATCTCCAGTCAGTCATCCCTCTAATGAAGTAACAAACTAGACAGTATCTCCAGTCAGTCATCCCCCAAGACAGTATCTCCAGTCAGTCATCCCCCTAATGAAGTAACAAACTAGACAGTATCTCCAGTCAGTCATCCCTCTAATGGAGTAACAAACTAGACGGTATCTCCAGTCAGTCATCCCCCTAATGGAGTAACAAACTAGACGGTATCTCCAGTCAGTCATCCCCCTAATGGAGTAACAAACTAGACAGTATCTCCAGTCAGTCATCCCCCTAATGAAGTAACAAACTAGACAGTATCTCCAGTCAGTCATCCCCCTAATGGAGTAACAACCTAGACAGTATCTCCAGTCAGTCATCCCTCTAGACAGTATCTCCAGTCAGTCATCCCTCTAGACAGTATCTCCAGTCAGTCATCCCTCTAATGAAGTAACAACCTAGACAGTATCTCCAGTCAGTCATCCCCCTAATGGAGTAACAAACTAGACAGTATCTCCTGTCAGTCATCCCCCTAGACAGTATCTCCAGTCAGTCATCCCCCTAATGAAGTAACAACCTAGACAGTATCTCCAGTCAGTCATCCCCCTAGACAGTATCTCCAGTCAGTCATCCCCCTAATGGAGTAACAAACTAGACAGTATCTCCAGTCAGTCATCCCCCTAATGAAGTAACAACCTAGACAGTATCTCCAGTCAGTCATCCCTCTAATGAAGTAACAACCTAGACAGTATCTCCAGTCAGTCATCCCTCTAATGGAGTAATAACCTAGACAGTATCTCCTGTCAGTCATCCCCCTAGACAGTCTCTCCAGTCAGTCATCCCCCTAGACAGTATCTCCAGTCAGTCATCCCCCTAGACAGTATCTCCAGTCAGTCATCCCTCTAATGGAGTAACAACATAGACAGTATCTCCAGTCAGTCATCCCCCTAGACAGTATCTCCAGTCAGTCATCCCTCTAATGGAGTAACAACCTAGACAGTATCTCCAGTCAGTCATCCCTCTAATGGAGTAACAAACTAGACAGTCTCTCCAGTCAGTCATCCCCCTAGACAGTATCTCCAGTCAGTCATCCCCCTAGACAGTATCTCCAGTCAGTCATCCCTCTAATGGAGTAACAACATAGACAGTATCTCCAGTCAGTCATCCCTCTAATGGAGTAACAACATAGACAGCATCTCCAGTCAGTCATCCCTCTAATGGAGTAACAAACTAGACGGTATCTCCAGTCAGTCATCCCCCTAATGAAGTAACAATCTAGACAGTATCTCCAGTCAGTCATCCCTCTAATGGAGTAACAAACTAGACAGTATCTCCAGTCAGTCATCCCCCTAATGAAGTAACAACCTAGACAGTATCTCCAGTCAGTCATCCCTCTAATGAAGTAACAACCTAGACAGTATCTCCAGTCAGTCATCCCTCTAATGAAGTAACAACCTAGACAGTATCTCCAGTCAGTCATCCCTCTAATGAAGTAACAACCTAGACAGTATCTCCAGTCAGTCATCCCCCTAATGGAGTAACAACCTAGACAGTATCTCCAGTCAGTCATCCCTCTAATGAAGTAACAACCTAGACAGTATCTCCAGTCAGTCATCCCCCAAGAAAGTATCTCCAGCCAGTCATCCCCCTAATGGAGTAACAAACTAGACAGTATCTCCAGTCAGTCATCCCCCTAATGGAGTAAAAAACTAGACAGTATCTCCAGTCAGTCATCCCTCTAGACAGTATCTCTAGTCAGTCATCCCCCTAGACAGTATCTCCAGTCAGTCATCCCCCTAATGAAGTAACAAACTAGACAGTATGTCCAGTCAGTCATCCCTCTAATGGAGTAACAAACTAGACAGTATCTCCAGTCAGTCATCCCTCTAATGAAGTAACAAACTAGACAGTATCTCCAGTCAGTCATCCCCCAAGACAGTATCTCCAGTCAGTCATCCCCCTAATGAAGTAACAAACTAGAGAGTATCTCCAGTCAGTCATCCCTCTAATGGAGTAACAAACTAGACGGTATCTCCAGTCAGTCATCCCCCTAATGGAGTAACAAACTAGACAGTATCTCCAGTCAGTCATCCCCGAAATGGAGTAACAAACTAGACAGTATCTCCAGTCAGTCATCCCCCTAATGAAGTAACAAACTAGACAGTATCTCCAGTCAGTCATCCCCCTAATGGAGTAACAACCTAGACAGTATCTCCAGTCAGTCATCCCTCTAATGGAGTAACAAACTAGACAGTATCTCCAGTCAGTCATCCCTCTAGACAGTATCTCCAGTCAGTCATCCCTCTAGACAGTATCTCCAGTCAGTCATCCCTCTAATGAAGTAACAACCTAGACAGTATCTCCAGTCAGTCATCCCCCTAGACAGTATCTCCAGTCAGTCATCCCCCTAATGGAGTAACAAACTAGACAGTATCTCCAGTCAGTCATCCCCCTAATGAAGTAACAACCTAGACAGTATCTCCAGTCAGTCATCCCTCTAATGAAGTAACAACCTAGACAGTATCTCCAGTCAGTCATCCCTCTAATGGAGTAATAACCTAGACAGTATCTCCTGTCAGTCATCCCCCTAGACAGTCTCTCCAGTCAGTCATCCCCCTAGACAGTATCTCCAGTCAGTCATCCCCCTAGACAGTATCTCCAGTCAGTCATCCCTCTAATGGAGTAACAACATAGACAGTATCTCCAGTCAGTCATCCCCCTAGACAGTATCTCCAGTCAGTCATCCCTCTAATGGAGTAACAACCTAGACAGTATCTCCAGTCAGTCATCCCTCTAATGGAGTAACAAACTAGACAGTCTCTCCAGTCAGTCATCCCCCTAGACAGTATCTCCAGTCAGTCATCCCCCTAGACAGTATCTCCAGTCAGTCATCCCTCTAATGGAGTAACAACATAGACAGTATCTCCAGTCAGTCATCCCTCTAATGGAGTAACAACATAGACAGTATCTCCAGTCAGTCATCCCTCTAATGGAGTAACAAACTAGACGGTATCTCCAGTCAGTCATCCCCCTAATGAAGTAACAATCTAGACAGTATCTCCAGTCAGTCATCCCTCTAATGGAGTAACAAACTAGACAGTATCTCCAGTCAGTCATCCCCCTAATGAAGTAACAACCTAGACAGTATCTCCAGTCAGTCATCCCTCTAATGAAGTAACAACCTAGACAGTATCTCCAGTCAGTCATCCCTCTAATGAAGTAACAACCTAGACAGTATCTCCAGTCAGTCATCCCTCTAATGAAGTAACAACCTAGACAGTATCTCCAGTCAGTCATCCCTCTAATGAAGTAACAACCTAGACAGTATCTCCAGTCAGTCATCCCCCTAATGGAGTAACAACCTAGACAGTATCTCCAGTCAGTCATCCCTCTAATGAAGTAACAACCTAGACAGTATCTCCAGTCAGTCATCCCCCAAGACAATATCTCCAGTCAGTCATCCCCCTAATGGAGTAACAAACTAGACAGTATCTCCAGTCAGTCATCCCCCTAATGGAGTAACAAACTAGACAGTATCTCCAGTCAGTCATCCCTCTAGACAGTATCTCCAGTCAGTCATCCCCCTAGACAGTATCTCCAGTCAGTCATCCCCCTAATGAAGTAACAAACTAGACAGTATGTCCAGTCAGTCATCCCTCTAATGGAGTAACAAACTAGACAGTATCTCCAGTCAGTCATCCCTCTAATGGAGTAACAAACTAGACAGTATCTCCAGTCAGTCATCCCTCTAATGGAGTAACAAACTAGACAGTATCTCCAGTCAGTCATCCCCCTAGACAGTATCTCCAGTCAGTCATCCCCCTAGACAGTATGTCCAGTCAGTCATCCCTCTAATGGAGTAACAACATAGACAGTATCTCCAGTCAGTCATCCCTCTAATGGAGTAACAAACTAGACAGT